>NC_134267.1:240152746-240237746 GCF_031893055.1 Leptodactylus fuscus
CCTCAGAAGTCCACTCCCTGTACCTTTTGCAGAATATCAGTCTGTCCCTGATGTTTTTTCTGGAGAGAAGTGGCTTCTTTGCTGCCCTCCTTGAGACCAGGCCTTGCTCCAAGAGTCTCCGCCTCACAGTGCGTGCAGATGCACTCACACCTGCCTGCTGCCATTCCTGAGCAAGCTCTGCACTGCTGGTAGCCCGATCCCACAGCTGAAACACTTTTAAGAGACGGTCCTGGCGCTTGCTGGTCTTTCTTGGGCGCCCTGGAGCCTTTTTGCCAACAATGGAACCTCTCTCCTTGAAGTTCTTGATGATGCGATAGATTGTTGACTGAGGTGCAATCTTTCTAGCTGCGATACTCTTCCCTGTTAGGCCATTTTTGTGCAGTGCAATGATGACTGCATGTGTTTCTTTAGAGATAACCATGGTTAACAGAAGAGAAACAATGATGCCAAGCACCAGCCTCCTTTTAAAGTGTCCAGTGGTGTCATTCTTACTTAATCATGACAGATTGATCTCCAACCCTGTCCTCATCAACACCCACACCTGTGTTAATGGAGCAATCACTGAAACGATGTTAGCTAGTCCTTTTAAGGCAGGGCTGCAATGATGTTGAAATGTGTTTTGGGGGATAAAGTTCATTTTCTAGGCAAATATTGACTTTGCAAGTAATTGCTGTTAAGCTGATCACTCTTTATAACATTCTGGAGTATATGCAAATTGCCATTAGAACAACTGAAGAAGTAGACTTTGTAACAATTAATATTTGTATCATTCTCAAAACTTTTGGCCATGACTGTACATCAAATGATTCAAGAATTTACCTGAATATATTTTGGATTCCATCGAATATCACCGTCATTTACGATAAACTGTTCATGGCCGTCCACATTATGAAAATTCCCAACTTGTCTTATTTCTTTCTCTGTCTTGGAAATAAAATAATTCACCACATCAAATCTTCCGGGCACATTTCTTTGATCAGTAAAGTAAACCCTCTCACCGCCTGGAGTCGTGACATTAACCTTCTGTAAGTATCGGTTGACCTGTGGAATAATGGGATTTGTTATGGACATCAGAGATTCCAGGGTTGTTCCATCATCTTCTCCCTATTAGATGGTTTGGGGCAGTCACTATGTAGATGTCTCAGGGCTTAGTCACTAGTGATCAGGTGATCTCTGCTCCGGGCAGGCTTGTTAGGGAGAAGTTCCTGATGGGTTAGCCCCTCTATAAATATCCCTGGTCCCTGCAGGAAAGCATTGGGATACAGAGATAGGCTGTACACATGTCTTCCACTGTATCATCTAATACCTTGTAGTTTACCTGGTTAATCTCTTGCTGTTCAGTTTGTTCTTGTGGTTTATCCTAGTCCAGTCTGATCTATTGTATTATTTATTTTCTTTTTGTTTATAATTCCCATCTAACAATCTTCATTTATCATCCATCTTCTCCATTCTCTGACTGTCACCACCATCATCCATCTGCTCCATTCCCTGACTGTCACCACCATCATCCATCTTCTCCATTCCCTGACTGTCACCACCATCATCCATCTTCTCCATTCCCTGACTGTCACCACCATCATCCATCTGCTCCATTCCCTGACTGTCACCACCATCATCTGTTTGGGACATTATATGTTTCTCTTCACCATGTGCTTCTTGTCATCTCTTGGACAGTTTCCATTTCTTGCCATTTCTTGGCTTCTGATGTGCTTAATATTATTGCTGTTGTGACTATCTGACTGTTACACCATCCTGCCCTACTGTAAATCTTGGAGGAATCAGGAGACACTGATAGTGCTCTGAAAAGTGGTCGAGGAACAAGGTTTTCCCCAACCACTATCACAGAGGTACGGAGCCTGGGCGTTTCCAGCTGGCCATGGTCCCGTACCCCTCCGGGCCTGGTCTCAGTCGCTCTCCCTGTGACCACGATCGTTACACCACTGCTCAAACCTTTTCCTGAATGGCCTAGTCTATAGAAAGGTTCTAATCAAATTAAAGAACATGATCTTCTCCTGACCTTGTGGATGGGCTGTAAGGACCAACTAAAGTCCTACTTTGTGGATTCTCTTACTCTGAGATCTTTGTATCTTTCTGCCTGTCCTAAAACATCTTCTAGACTAGAATAGGATTGTCTGTACATTACAGGTTCAGGTAATGATAAATGGCAGAGGACAGACATGGACACCAGGGGTATTTACTGTCCTGATTTTAGTACTATGCGCCATTCTTAGTACTGCCCTATATTTACCAGACTACTTACCTTTGATAACATCTGGGATCTGTTCTTAGACAATGACTTGAGATTTCCTTCTATTAATGATAAATCATGTAATGCATTCGCCACAGCGTAGACGGCCGAGTATATACTAAAGGTATAGTGGAAATTACTGACGTCATACACATAAGGATCCGCTTTACTTAAGAAATGTTTATCTTTAGATAGATAGGAAAACCATATGTAAGACATTATTGAAGAGTTCAGATGCTTGTACAGACCAGCACCGAGCAAATAATCCTTCAGCCCTGGAATATTTCTTCTTGGTAGTGAAATCTGTAGAGATCCCATCAGTTCATGACCATATTGTATATTCCACATAGCAAATGAAGCTGCTAATACAAAGACTTTTTTGCTGTTATATTCCTTCAGTATTTCATACTGTACAAGCAATAATTCATCAGAGGTTCCAATAAATATAATAACGTCACATTGTGTCTTCAGTATCTGATACTCCACCCAGCTGTAAATCCCATCACCTTGGAATATCATGGATGATGTGAATTTTGTATTGACAATGACTTGATAAGCGACACATATCCCGTTCTGAGTTATTACGCTATTCAGCTCCATGGCGGCTCGTTGGCTTTCTTCATCTTCTCCTACTACAATCCCCACCCAGCTCCATCCAAAATGCTTCAGTAAGAGAACAATGGCCTTATACTGATCCCTCCCATCAGGAACTGTGCGGTATAAGGAAGGGAAGCGGAGCTTGTTGTTAAATATGGAATCCATAGCTCCATAGCTGATCTGGAAGGGAAATACATGAAATGAACATCATGTTCTGTAACTATGGACCAGCTCTACTGATCATCATATGGTGACAATGTCTGTGTGAATGTAGGATTAGTGTCTCGATGGCAAAAGGATTGTGGGTTGATAATATTGGCTATCTCACTTTTAAACCTGATAATGAATATGGGTGTGTTTACATCGGACAAATATAGAGAATCCCAAAAGTGTCTGAGTAACAGAATAAAAATTTCCTGGTAAATGTGCCGTGTAAGTAAGCAACTGCCAGTGCAATATATACATTTGGCACCAGGGGTGTAGCTACCAGAGTAACTATTAGAGATGAGTGAACAGTAAAATGTTCGAGGTTTGATATTCGTTTGGAGTAGCCCCTCAATATTTTACTACTCGAATCGAATATCGAATCCTATTATACTCTATGGGGGGAAAATGCTCGTTTCAGGGGTAGGCAACATTTGATCAAATAGAACTTACCAAGTCCACGAGTGAGGGTCGGGCTGGATCCTCCGAGAAGTCTTCTCCGTGCAGCGTCCCTGCGTCGTCATCCGGCAATGAATTCACTATGCTAGGCATCGGGCCTGGGCAGAGACGACTGCGCATGCCCGCACTACAAGAAAATGACCACTTACAGTTAAAGCGGCTATTTTCTTGTAGCGCGGGCATGCGCAGTCGGCTCTGCCCAGGCCCGATGCCTGGCAGAGTGAATTCAGAGCCGGAAGACACCGCAGGGACACAGCAGTAGAAGACTTCTAAAGGTAGGAGAAGAACCAGCGTTGATTGGCCGACTGTATAGCATTCAGCCAATCAATGCTGGTTCTGCAACAAATTTTTCCATTCAAATAGTGAGTGGTACTTGATCAAGTACGAGTATTTCGAATACTGTAGTATTCGATCGAATACCTACTCAATCGAATACTACTCGCTCATCTCTAGTAACTATCTCTCTGGGTTCTTACTAGATCTCATTTATAAGATATATGTCACCCTTGTATTGTAACCTTTTGGTTGTGGTAAAGGACACGCAGGTGGTGATTTAGCTGTTTATCTCAGGGTGCTATTTTTGGAGGAGAGGGTTTGGATTTACAGACTTTTTGTTGATCTCTCTCTCTATGTTGGTGCCAGAGACACTTTTCATTGGTTTTCTCCATTCTGTATGTGTTTTGCTTTGTATGTGCCCTTGTGACGGCATGGTGCTATATAGTCAGTGTTCTATGTTTTGGAAAATGTTTTGTGGTTTTCTTGAATAAATAAAAAAATAAATAAAAAAATGATACTGCCGTGTGAATGAGGCCTGAATATATACAGTACATTACCTGTGGATATCTATAAATACCGGCTATCTCAGCTATGGACAGACTGGAGGAGGACGCCAAGTGTCCAATAAAAGCCACCACATTGTTCTTCTCATCACAGTTGTAGTTGGGGACGGCTTCTTCTCCTCCGGACAGTATACTCAGTACACTATGTATAGCTTTATGTTCTATACTACAGGAGTCATAGATGTTGTATCCCAGAGTGATATTAGGTAAGAGGTCCGATCTGCTGTTTATTTCTTCTATGGCGAATATGAAGACCAGGAGATGTCTCAAGAACTGAAGACGTGGTCTATAAGTAAGCAAATATTAATAAGAAAGAAAAAGAAGATGAGAAAGAAGGAGCTGAAGGGTGAGAATAAAAGAAGGAACGAGAGGAAAATGATGATACTTGGTTCGGTCAATATAACAGTCAGAAGAATATAACTATGGCTATGCCCATTATGATAGCATTGCTTGGTCATTATTCACTCTGACATGATTTATTTAGTTGTTTCATTTGCTGTTGTCTGTATATTGTTATAAATGTAAAGTCATGGCCAAAAGTTTTGAGAATGATACAAATATTAATTTTTACAAAGTCTACTTCTTCAGTTTTCCTAATGACAATTTGCATATACTCCAGAATGTTATAAAGAGTGATCAGCTTAACAGCAATTACTTGTAAAGTCAATATTTGCCTAGAAAATGAACTTTATCCCCCAAAACACATTTCAACATCATTGCAGCCCTGCCTTAAAAGGACCAGCTAACATCCTGTCCTGTTCACAAGTTGCTGTTTGTTTCAATATCCTATAGGGCATATATAGGTGTATATACAATTGCCCCTCCCTAGTTATTTCTTCACTTTTGTATGGACTGAACAGGTGGAACACAATCATTTTGTTTTACTTTTTGGATTGGTTTTAAAGGATATCAATAAAAGTGAAATTTTATGTGTTTATTTTTTGGGGCAGATAGTGTCATTTGTCCCTCTGTGAACTTTCTAATATACACACATTTGTTTGAAATCAGTGAATTTTTAAAAGTGTTTCAGCTGCGGGATGGGGCTACCAGCAGTGCAGAGCTTGCTCAGGAATGGCAGCAGGCAGGTGTGAGTGCATCTGCACGCACTGTGATGCGGAGACTCTTGGAGCAAGGCCTGGTCTCAAGGACGGCAGCAAAGAAGCCACTTCTCTCCAGAAAAAACATCAGGGACAGACTGATATTCTGCGAAAGGTACAGGGAGTGGACTGCTGAGGACTGGGGTAAAGTCATTTTCTCTGATGAATCCTCTTTTCGATTGTTTGGGACATCTGGAAAACAGCTTATTGGGAGAAGACGAGGTGAGCGCTACCACCAGTCTTGTCTCATGCCGACTGTAAAGCATCCTGAAACCATTCATGTGTGGGGTTGCTTCTCAGCCAAGGGAATCGGCTCTCTCACAGTCTTGCCTAAAAACACATCCATGAATAAAGAATGGGACCAGAATGTCCTCCAAGATCAACTTCTCCCAACCGTCCAAGAGCAGTTTGGCGATCAACAATGCCTTTTCCAGCATGATGGAGCACCTTGCCATAAAGCAAAGGTGATAACTAAATGGCTCAAGGAACAAAACATAGAGATTTTGGGTCCATGGCCTGGAAACTCCCCAGATCTTAATCCCATTGAGAACTTGTGGTCAATCATCAAGAGACGGGTGGACAAACAAAAACCTACAAATTCTGACAAAATGCAAGCATTGATTGTGCAAGAATGGACGGCTATCAGTCAGGATTTGGTGCAGAAGTTGATTGAGAGCATGCCAGGGAGAATTGCAGAGGTCCTGAAGAAGAAGGGTCAACACTGCAAATATTGCAACGCTGCATTAACTCCTTCTAACTGTCAATATAAGCTTTTATTACTCAGAATATGATTGCAATTCTATTTCTGTATGTGATAAAAACATCTGACAAACACACAGAAAAACCGGAGGGAGCAGATCATGTGACAAGAGGAGATTTGTGGCATTCTCAAAACTTTTGGCCATGACTGTACAGTATATTGAGATTACTTGGTCATTTTTGTAGGTGTTTTATTCAGTATGTGTCCATAGCTACTGGATTTCACAAGGTCTTTGGAAGCCTCAGCAGGAGTCGATTGAGCCTTAGGAATTTTATGGGCTCGATCTAGGGTAAGATCCATCTCCGAGAGATAAAGGAGTATCTTCTTAAACATGTGTTTCATATAGGAAGGCAGATCAATGGACACAATGCCCTCGGGTAAGCCCTGAATTTTAATGTTGTTACGTCTTGATCTGTCTTAAGCATCCGCCATCAAGCCTTAATGTTCAGCTATTTGACCTCTTCTTCTATTGCATTTCCAAGCTCTTTATGTGCACCCGAGAACTCTCCCATTTTGTGTTTGATATGATCTGTATTTTCTCCCAGGGCATCATTGCAATGTTGAAGTTTGCTCACCAGAGAAGACTCATGTTTATAAGTTCCAAATTGTAGGAGAACGAACATGCCCTTTAAGGTGTCTGTGAAACTGGCTCATTTAAGGATGGAAACTCAGAGCTATCACTGCTAAACAGTATCCAAGTCAGAGACCTGATTTCTGGGGCTCTTTTTGATTACATGGATCCTGTTGGCTGTAGATGAAGCAGGGGAGATACTGGGGCCTCTCTTATAACCATCCTGGAGTGCATGTGAAATAGCAAGGGGCATAATGTTCACTCCATTGGCAGCCATAGAATCTTGAGACAAAACAGGAGAACCAGATGGAGAACTAGCATGAGAGCATGCAGCAATGGGGTCTAAAGATGGACCTTTCACGCTGTGACGCCTCAAAAAACTGTCAGTTTCCTTTGTACCCCAGTAGATGTAGATTTCCTTTTGGTTATGATGTAGTAGGACAGTGACAGGGTAACAGGCTCACAGTGAAGCAATGAATGGCAGGAATCTACAAGGTGGCAAGAGGTCAGGTATAGCTGTAGATTTTCTATAGATGAGCAGATCACCAGGGTTTATTCCAGAAGGACAATGGAACACTAAAGGGCCACACTGGATACCATTGTGACAGTGTCATGTCACCTCTAGAGATGAGCGAACAGTAAAATGTTTGAGGTTCGATATTCGTTTCGACTAGCCCCTCAATATTCGACTACTCGAATCAAATATCGAACCCTATTATAGTCTATGGGGGGAAAATTCTCATTTCAGGGGTAGGCAATGTTCGATCAAATTATACTTATCAAGTCCACGAGTGAGGGTCGGGCTGGATCCTCCGAGCAGTCTTCTCCTTGCAGCTTCCCCGCGGCGTCTTCCAGCTCTGAATTCACTCTGCCAGGCATCGGGCCTGGGCAGAGCCGACTGCGCAATGCCTGCACTACAAGTGGACATGCGCAGTCGGCTCTGCCCAGGTCTGATGCCTGGCAGAGTGAATTCAGAACCGGAAGACGCCGCGGGGAAGCTGCACGGAGAAGACTTCTAAAGGTAGGAGAAGAACCAGCGTTGATTGGCCGACTGTATAGCATTCGGTCAATCAATGCTGGTTCTGCATCAAACTTTTACATTCGAACAGCGAGTGGTACTCGATCATCTCTAGTCACCTCGATACATCTCAGGACTAGTGAACTAACGTAACAGATGGCAATGGCAAAGTCAGCAAGCAGGGATTTGGCAGGTATATGACACTCTGGTAGCATATACTGGGAAGGAGTGATGCAGGGAAGATATAGTCAACAATTCAGTGTTTCTGGGTAGAAGCAAGATGGCCGATTCCTCGTGTCGGGTTAGCCACTGGAAAGGGAAAAGTTAATGCGGCCAACACTGTGTTCAATCACCAGACCCCTAAAAACGAGGACTGGAGCTTGAGGAAGGGTCCTAGGGTGTTATGAGCCAGAATGTGGCTGGTAACCAGGTGAAATAGCCGTAGAAAGGAGTGAAGAATAGGAGCTCACATTAGAAATGTCCGTCTCTGATGCTGAAAGGCAATGCCCTGCCCCGTCATTAAAATTGTAAATAAATCTTACGTCGATATAAGTCATACAATGAAGATTTTTATACTTACTTACTACAATGTGTTAATTCCTCATTTTCGTTAAATGTGAAATCAAACCCCGTATCATAATTTATCGAAACTTGTAAGATTCCTCCAAGGATCAGGTCGGCAGGCTCTGCGACATTCTCTACTCTTCCAGGCAAATCTATGTTGCACCCGGTGTCCATAAGTACTTGTCTAGCAATGAAAGTGGGGATTATATATCTTATATATACACAGGTAACATGAAATATTGTAACCCTAAGAAAAAATTACTAAAGTCTTTTTGATGGTTCATTTTTTTTTTTTCGAACCTGTCCACCGCCATAACAGCAGAAAACAGCAGCGGAGATGGTTAGAACCGACAGGGATAGATCCTGGGACCCTCCGAGCACACCTAAGATGTCAAAGCTTCATAGTGATCTGCAGCGTTTCGTCAGGAAGAAGGGCTCGCTTTCTCGCCGCGCTTCACCTAAGATGGCGCTGATGAAAGTTGTGGCCGACTACGCAGAGGAATCTGATGCGGAGAGTGGAGCAGGAGGAGAACAATTAAATACTTAGGAATAGGCTTACCCAGGTCCCTCGACCTGATATATGAGAAAAATTACTTCCCTTTACTGAAAGAAGCTAAAAACTTACTTAAGATGTATAATTTTCCATACTTGTCCTGGCTAGGAAGGAGAAATCTTCTACAAATGTATATCGTTCTGAAGATCCTCTATACCATGCAGATGTTGCCCATTTCGCTACCCAAACCTTTCTTTCTCACTGTAAAGAATTTGGTCAACCATGCCCACTCTAAATCTATGGTCCAGAAAATTATTGCAAACACCCAGTGGAAAAGAGCGCTGTCTCTGTTTGAAATCATTTTAAGGTCAAATGACCCCACTTGGAGATCTATCTCAGCTTGTAAGTCTATTCTGAATAAATCAGTCCCCACTCCATAACCTTTATTTATCTCCTCATGGGAGAGAGAACTCAATACCACTTGGACTGACGAGGAATCTGCCTTTATTCTAAAATGCTCACACGGTTTCTCCACATGTGTGCGACAGCAGGAACTCCACTGTAAGGTGTTGTCTCGATGGTATAAAACTCCAGATTGGCTATATCACAGGAACATGTTGGACACTAACCTTTGCTGGAGGTGTAAAAAGCAGCCTGGTTCAATGTTACATGAGAAGAAGAGGCCACTGTGGAGATCGCTGCCCAATACGTGTCCAGCTGTCACCAAATAAGAGGAAGATGAGACTCCACGGACTGTTATATCCCAAACCACCCCCCCCCCCCCCATATAGCGGTCACCAACTAAGAGGAAGATGAGACTCCACGGACTGTTATATCCCAAACCACCCAACCCCCCCCCCCCATATAGCGGTCACCAACTAAGAGGAAGATGAGACTCCACAGACTGTTATACCCCAAACCACCCGATACCACCCACCCCACCCCACCACCCCATATAGCAGTCACCAACTAAGAGGAAGATGAGACTCCACGGACTGTTATACCCCAAACCACCCACCCAACCCCACCTCCCCATATAGCAGTCACCAACTAAGAGGAAGATGAGACTCCACAGACTGTTATACCCCAAACCACCGACCACGATTTGATTTGATATGTATGGTGGGACTGTGACTGGCTAGCAATTCAGGAACAAATTGCACGTATTATGAAGTCAGATGTAGTATTGACCCCTGAGTTTGTGTTACTCTTGAAACTGAGCAACCAGGCTATCCACCCAAAAAGCAGCCTCACTGTCCACTTAGCAATGCTAAAGCATTGATTCCATTGTAGTGTCTGAAATCCGAAACACCGCCTGTACGTCTTTGGCTCGAAAAAGTGCATTTGATTGCTAGATATGAAGAATTAATAAGCTGGAAGGAAAGGAGGCAAGATGCCTACTCCAAATTATGGTCTCCCTGGTGGAAATCCCTTTGATTTCTCTCAAAGTATATACATTTATTACTCAGTACTTTGTCTCAAATCTGCTGGGGGTGGCCGCTTCCCAAAGTCTTGGGGGATCCAAAGTTCAATGTGTGGACGTAATCGTCTGAGTGAACCGACTGGTAAACAAGAGCGTATGGTGTCAGGATAAGAGGACTGGTGCAGACACTGATACACTCAGTGATACAGAAACAGGGTGTCACACTCCTCAGATGCAAGAACACAGATGAACAATGGAAAAGTCTTTTATTGGCCAGATAACGCGTTTCGGGGTGTTGCGAACATGCACCCCATCACCAGATCTATGTCTTCTAGATAACTGTCTAGCAAAAAATTGATTGCTAGAATAAATGAAGAAATCAAATTGATTTATTCAATACTAGGGTTGAGCGATCGGGATCGGAAAAGATTGGATTCCGATCGGCGATCAAGTACATTTCACCATCGCAATCAGAATTCCGACCCGATCTTTTCCAGCGGCATTGTGTACATACACAGCTCAGTGAATTGTATGGAGATGTCACAGGGCTGAGGACACATCACATCATTCCTTCCCTCCCTGCTTGTTAGTACATGAAGCTTGTGTCTGGCTCTTGTCACTTACTTGTTACGATGAAGACGCAGCCGGTCTGGAATCCTCTGGAGGTCGAGCTCTGATTTTTGAGTTCCCTTCTTTTTATCCACTCGTCACCCATACAGGGAAGATCTGGAGCTATTTGGGCAACTCCCCTGATAATAAAATCTGCAAGTGATAGTTATGAAGTTCAGGAGAAGAAAAGAATATAAAAACATATAATTGTTCAGTCTATCTGAAGTCTAAGATTTAACCCTTCTACTCCATAACAGAAAAAGTTTGTTAAAGAAATATATAAATTTGTTTCTCAGACGAGATATTTTTGCCCGGGCCACACGGTGGCTCAGTGGTTAGCACTGCAACCTTGTAGCGCTGGAGTCCTGGGTTTCAATCCTGCCAGGAACAATATCTGCAAGGAGTTTGTATTTTCTCAACGTGTTTGTGTGGATTTTTCATCCCATACCCCAAAGACATACTGATAGAGAAAAATTCACATTGTGGAGCTTACAATCTACATGAAAAAAAATATTTTACCCCAACTTTCCCCTGCACATGTAAAGTTATTGAATAGACCTATAACAATTGGGGACTTTTCTGAGATCATCAAGCAAGACACCGGGGTCTGACAACTTCACAATGCAGAGCTCATCCACCTCCTTGGTGGCTCCTCACCAACCCCAACTGGGTAGCATTGCCCGCAACAATGACAGCAATATTGTTACTGGGCTGGCTCCACTTAGCACAAGTAACACATTGTTCCTGTATGATGCATATCCTTAATCTTAATGGTTGATTACTTTATTATCCTATATAGTAGCTTAAAAGAGGTGCCCTGCACGGCCAGAAAAACTCTTCACATTTCATTCTTTCTTTTGATGCAAAAACACCCTACTCGATTTGCAGCAACAAAACCCTTTGCCTTTGCAAGCTCTTATCTGCGATGCTCCAGGGTAGTGAACAATTACTGATTACATTAGACCACAGGG
The DNA here is from genome assembly GCF_031893055.1 of Leptodactylus fuscus. Lineage (NCBI taxonomy): Eukaryota > Metazoa > Chordata > Amphibia > Anura > Leptodactylidae > Leptodactylus > Leptodactylus fuscus. Next base: position 240,164,600 of record NC_134267.1, read on the forward strand.
ACAATATATTACTTCAAGTTTGGAGGCTCATGAGCTAAATATCTTGGTTTCTCAAGCCTTTTAATGAGGCCACCAAATTTGTCAGCAGGAACAACAGAAGCATCAGGGATGTGATCCATCTATTGAATATCTTACAGGAAAAACTTACACTCACACGAGGAGAAGTAGATGGTAGAGAATGAGGACCTGGATCAGGGTCATTATAAGAGATGGATGGAACTCTGAAGATTCATTGTGTCCTTGGTCCACTGCTCCTTGCCTATTTTGCAATCTAGAATAGCCAATTTCAGGGTGTTGAGTACTTCACCCATAAGAAATTCACATGTGTAGAATCTTATGTTAAGTTTGTTGAACAGTATCTCCAGTTTTTCAAAAAACTTTTTAAAAAATGCCCTATTTGCCTTAGACACAAAAAAACATTATTGAACTAAAGATGACCTTTCATGGGTTTGGGGCACAGGCAGTTCTATATACTGCTGGAAAGCCAACAGGTCACTGAATTCAGCGCACTGTCGGCTTTCCCGATCTGTGCCCCGGGTAAAGAGCTATCGGTCCCGGTACTGTAGCTCTTCACAGTCAGAAGGGCGTTCCTGACAGTCTGTTAGGAACGTCCTTCTTCCCAGCAGTGCCTATAGCGCTGTACAGTGTGAGCGGGGAGGAACGCTCCCTCCCTCTGCTCACAGTGCTCATGAAAGGTCCTCTTTAAAAGACAGTTTGCAATAATTATAAATCTTGCTGAAAAAGGAGCTGGCATACTAATACAAAATGTAATGGATTGTAAAACTGAAACCTTGGGTCAATTAAGTGAATTGATGGTGTATAATCCCATTCCTTATCATTCCACTCCAAAACTATGTGTCAAACTTCACAACATTCATAACATAGAGCCCTAACACTAGGACTAATTTCCTACAGACTGATCGAATATAGAATATAGAACTTTTTTTAACATACAACATGAAGTCAGCCATGTGTGCCAGTGTGTTACTGTTACGGTTCTGTGTATGTATACACACACACATATATATATATATATATATATATATATATATATATTTTTTTTTTTTTGAACAACAGAACCTCTTAGCTGCAAGACACTGCAGCGAGGTCCACAGGCCCAATGGTGGGCGGCTGTATGTCTGAAATCAATGTGAACAGCTGCAAAGACACTGCAGCGTGGTTCTTAATGTGAACAGTGTGTACTGTGCGACACTCCATGTGAACAAGGTGCAACTAAAATCCTGCCAGTTTAGCTCACTGGCCAGGTGCACCAGTACAAGTGAAACACACACAGCTGCCAAGGGTTAACACTCACCCCAGGCCAGCAAACACATACACTTACCCCTGCGACAGCTATGGGCCACCACAGAAGTTTAGAACATTCTCCTGCACACAGCTTGGAGTTACCAGAGGAGTGTGCATGCTCCCGCACACAGCTAGGAGCCATCAAACACCCATGCTCCCGCACACAGCTAGGAGCCATACATGAAGTCAGACAGTACACATAGGCTATCTCAGAGACCATACCTGCTGCAGATCTACAAGCTGGAACGGCATCTACCGCTCCTAGCCCTGGAGTAGATCTAACAGTTCAGGGTTTACAGGCCTTACCTAACAGCACCCAGGAGAAGCAGAGGAACCCCACACATAGGCCTAGTCTGAAACCTGCCTGAGTAGTGGAGCCTATCCCTGCAAACTACTGTCATTCACTCTGTTTACTTTGAGGAGATTTAGTCAAAGTGTGACCCCCAGCTGGCGTCGGCTCACACTATTTAAAGGGAAGTCACCGCCCAATAGGGGCGGTGGCCATTACCTCACCATTCATGCTCAGTAGGGGGGGAATGGCACTTAGCTTGTGAGTGGCTCCAAAAGTCTGAGCATGCTCAGTAGGGTGAAAGCTGGATGGTTAGACTGACCTGCAGATGGCGCTGTGCACTATGATAGCAACATGCGGGACCCAATCCTAACAGTTACTTGGCATGACTTATAATGAGCTTTTAACCAGCACAGTTGGGGGAATCAGGGTGGATTGAGCCTCTAACCAGAAGAGTTTGTGTGAATTGAACCTAGTAGGAGTAGAATTGTGCAACGCTGATGGTGGAGAAGTATGAGGAGGAGGAAGAATTGTAGAGGGTGAGCACACACATCAAACTTCATGTCAGGGTGCTTGACACTGCTGGAAATGAAAATGATGGGTCTATCCAGTGGCTGTTCATTTTGATCAGCATCAGCCAGTCAGCACTGACAGCTGGCTGTGCTTATCCGTAATGATGCCACCGGCTGCGCTGAAGACATTTTCCGATAGCACGCTGGCGTCAAGGCAGGAAAGGACCTCCAATGCGTAGAGCGCATGTTCCAGCCACAAATCCAACTTGGAGACCCACTAAATGTAGGGCACAGAGGGATCGGAGAGGACAGGGCTGGGGTTGGCCAGGTACTCCCGCAACATGTGCCTATACTTTTCCCTCCTGGTGACACTAGGCCCCTCAGTGGCGGTAGTTTGACCAGGGGGTGCCATTAATGTGTCCCAGTCCTTGGAGAGTGTGCCCCTGGTGGGTGTGGACCAGATGGCAGTTGTTAGCCTGTTGGAGGAATTAATCTGGCAACATGGGCGAGTTTTGCATGAGTGGCTAGTACATGGAAAAACTTTGGCCTTGCTTCCTCTGGACATGCCTCTGCCTCTAGCCACCCTTTTTTGCTGCTGTGCTTGCATTCACATCTACACTGCTTTCACCCCTAGACATCACCCCAGTCCATGCCTCTGCCTCTAGCCACCATTTTTCCTGCTTAGCTTCCCTTCACATCTACACTGCTTTCTCTGCTATACATCACCCCTGTCCATTTAGGGTCGTGGCCTCGTCGTCCACCAACTCCTCTTCCAATTGCTCACTATCCTCTTACTGCAAACTGCACATTACAACAGCATGCCCTGATGGTAACTGTGTCTCATTATCATCACTGAGAATGGAAAATGCTGGTTGCGGGTCCACAACCAAAAAATTGCCAGGTGATGCTCCAGTGTCACCCAGAAGACTGGAAAGAGGCCAAAAGAGGACCCAGAGAGAGAGGGAGATGGATGTCACGAGGAAGACCAGAAGTGTCAAGGAAAGGTGAGTATAATGGTTTGTTATTTTTTTTACCCTTCCCTGGACCTCCAGCTATTAAACTTTGTGATCTGAAGACACCCTAGTGTAAAATAATTTCATTTCCAGTTCATGATGAACTTATTTAGCCTAAAATGAAGCTTTGGCATGAACATCTGAATCTGAAAGAAGACAAATCTTCCTAGGTTTGCCCATTTCTAGCATTAAACAGTGAAAGATCTGCAGTGATTGTTGGACTATATCTGTAACTGTCAGTCTCCAACACATGAAGAATAGAAGTCCTCCGCATGGCGTGAGTTTCCGTTTCCCACTTGTATTACAAAGGTTTGATAAGTCACGTTTTCTTGTTGCACCGCATATTATAAGCAGAGTTGTGGTTCTGGGGTAAAGGTTTCGTTGTCATCAGTTTCAGTCCTAACCAAGAACAGGCTTTTTTTTATAACCATATCATCATAAAATTAATTAAAAAAAAAAAAAAAAACCTCATATATAAAAAGAGAGAAAAACAAAGTTATAAACATATGTGATTGTAACCAAGGACTGAAATACACAGATTGGCAAAACAGTCTTTTTTGCTTTTCTTTTTGTCCTTTATTTTTTTTTCGTATACATAAGAGATCTTCCAAAGAAACGTATTATTATATTAAAACAAAAAAAAAAGTAACATTTCATTTTGCCACAGATACTTCTTGCAAAAGGAAACACAAACAATAAAAAACACATCTAATATTAATCTGACTGAGAATAACATGAATAATTCTGCCCTTTATAACTAAAGTGATTTCTGCAAAGTCTTCACTGATGTCTCTGGAGGTCTGGAGATGTTGTATATGTGGGAGGTGGACACAGGTCTGCACAGTTCTATAGTAGACAGCTTTCATATATCCAGTAACCTGACTGTCCTATGCAAGCAAAGAAACCAAGGATCGCACTGATCACGTGTTGTATGCGTCTTCAATAAAGGATCAAATATGTACCAAGTCGGTTCTAGTGCGCTGTTATTTACCTCTGGCACTTCCATCTCATCTGAGGGTCACCAGGTTGGTCACATGTGGTGCCAATTTTCAAAAATGGGGTGTAAAAGTAAACCTGAAAACTATAGGCCAATAAACTTGACTTCTGTGATGGGAAAGATATTTGAGGGCTTTCTAAGAGACGCTATCCTGGAGTATCTCAATGTAAATAATCTTATATCACCAAATCAGCATGGGTTTATGAGGAATCGGTCCTGTCAGACTAATCTGATCAGCTTCTATGAGGAGGTCAGTTCAAGACTGGACATGGGTAATGCAGTAGACGTGGTGTATCTGGACATGGGTGATGCAGTAGACGTGGTGTATCTGGACATGGGTGATGCACTAGACGTGGTGTATCTGGACATGGGTAATGCAGTGGACGTGGTGTATCTGGACATGGGTGATGCAGTAGACGTGGTGTACCTGGACATGGGTAATGCAGTGGATGTGGTGTATCTGGACATGGGTAATGCAGTAGACGTGGTGTACCTGGACATGGGTAATGCAGTGGATGTGGTGTATCTGGACATGGGTAATGCAGTAGACGTGGTGTATCTGGACATGGGTAATGCAGTAGACGTGGTGTATCTGGACATGGGTAATGCAGTGGACGTGGTGTATCTGGACATGGGTAATGCAGTAGACGTGGTGTACCTGGACATGGGTAATGCAGTGGATGTGGTGTATCTGGACATGGGTAATGCAGTGGACGTGGTGTACCTGGACATGGGTAATGCAGTGGATGTGGTGTATCTGGACATGGGTAATGCAGTAGACGTGGTGTATCTGGACATGGGTAATGCAGTAGACGTGGTGTATCTGGACATGGGTAATGCAGTAGACGTGGTGTACCTGGACATGGGTAATGCAGTGGACGTGGTGTACCTGGACATGGGTAATGCAGTGGATGTGGTGTACCTGGACATGGGTAATGCAGTGGATGTGGTGTATCTGGACATGGGTAATGCAGTGGACGTGGTGTACCTGGACATGGGTAATGCAGTGGATGTGGTGTACCTGGACATGGGTAATGCAGTGGATGTGGTGTATCTGGACATGGGTAATGCAGTGGACGTGGTGTACCTGGACATGGGTAATGCAGTGGATGTGGTGTATCTGGACATGGGTAATGCAGTAGACGTGGTGTACCTGGACATGGGTAATGCAGTGGATGTGGTGTATCTGGACATGGGTAATGCAGTGGACGTGGTGTACCTGGACATGGGTAATGCAGTGGATGTGGTGTATCTGGACTTTTCAAAGGCTTGTGATACTGTTCCATATAAAAGGTTTGTATGCAAAACGAGAATGTTGGGACTGGGGGAAAACATATGCATTTGGGTTAGCAACTGGCTCACTGATAGGAAACAGAGGGTACTTGTTAATGGTAAATATTCAGACTGGGCCACAGTCACCAGTGGGGTGCCACAGGGATCAGTATTAGGTCCTCTCTTGTTTAATATCTTTATTAATGACCTGGTAGAGGGTTTACAAAGCAGGGTGTCCATATTACAGAGCAGGGGGTCCATATTACAGAGCAGGGTGTCTACATTAAAAAGCAGGGTGTCCATATTTGCAGATGATACTAAACTTTGTAGGGTAATTAATAATGAGGAGGATAGTAGAATATTACAAGAGGATCTAAGGAAACTGGAATCATGGGGGGCGGAGACTTGGCAAATGAAGTTTAATGTTGACAAATGTAAGGTAATGCACTTTGGTCGACGTAATAAAATATATGACTATGTACTTAATAGTAAATTACTGGGTAAGACTGCCAATGAGAATGACTTAGGGATTTTGGTGGACAGCAAGCTTACCTTTAATGACCAGTGCCAGGCAGCTGCTGCCAAGGCAAACAAAATTATGGGATGCATCAAAACAGGTCTAGATTCTCATGACAAGGACATAGTTATACCTTTATACAAATCACTGGTACGGCCACACTTAGAATATTGTGCGCAATTTTGGGCCCCGATACATAAGAAAGACATAAGTGAACTTGAAAAAATGCAAAGACGGGCAACCAAAATGATTAGGGGAATGGGTGGACTGGAGGACAATGAGAGATTAACAAACTTGGGGTTATTCAGCTTAGAGAAAAGACGTCTACGGGGAGCTCTAATAACAATGTACAAATACATGAAGGGACAATACAAAGAACTTTCTAAGGATATTTTTACTCCTAGGCCAGTGACAGTGACAAGAGGACATCCTCTACACCAAGACCAGTGACAAGGGGACATCTACTACGTCTGGAGGAGAGAAGGTCTCACCAGAAACATAGAAGGTGATTCTTCACAGTAAGAACAGCGAGGCGATGGGACTCTGCCCCGGGAAGTGGTGATGGTGGATTCATTAAATAAGTTCAAAGAGGGCCTGATGCCTTTCTAGAAGAGAAAATATAACAGGTTATGGACTCTACATTTTAAGGACACGTTGATCCAGGGATTTTATACTGACTGCCAGATTAGAGTCAGGAAGGATTTTTTTTTTTTTTTTTTTACTTGAAATGGGGCACTTGGCATGAGCCTCATGGGGTTTTTTGCCTTCCCCTGGATCAACACTGTAGGGATTGTAGGGTTATAGGTTGGACTTAATGGACTAATGTCTCCATCCAACCTCATCTACTATGTAACTATGTAACATCATTTCAGTTATCAATCCTATGCAAGATTCTATCTTATACATTTAAGGTTAGACATCTCAGGATATATCTAGATACAGGAGCAGCTAAGAGGTGACACATTTGTATGTATTATATGATGTTGCGTTTGATTTGGACTATTAAGTTTCCTTTTACATTCAGTTCTGGTCTCAGTAGGATTATGTAACATTTAGGAAAGAAGATACAGACTAGAAGTCCCGCACTAGAAACCTCAATGGTGAAGACCACCACAGCCACCATATATTTGCCCTTGGTGCTGAGATAGGCCATAATGAAGGCAATCCACACACTGCAGAAGACCAGCATGCTGAAGGTGATGTACTGAGCCTCATTGAAGGTGTCTGGAAGTTTCCTGGCTAAAAATGCTACAACAAAGCTCAAGACAGCCAGAAATCCCATATAACCTAGAGAAATGTAGAAACCAATGATAGACCCCTCATCACATTGTAGGATTATCTTCCCTATTTCTACCTTGGAATTTTGATATGGGAATGGTGGCGATAAAGACAACCAGATGACACAGATGAAAACCTCAGTGGATGAGAAGATGATTAGAAGAGATGTAGAGAAATGTCTCCCGAGCCATCTCTTCATTGATGTGTTGGGTTTGGTGGCTTTGAAGGCCAAGACTACGGTGATTGTTTTCACCAAGATTGAAGACACAGAAATTGTGAAAATGTTCCCAAAAGCCACTTGTCGGAGAAGACAGGACATTCTGGTTGGACGCCCAATAAATAGGAAAGGACAGAGAAAGGATAAAATGAGTGAGAGAAGAAGTATAAAGCTGAGGTTCTGGTTATTGGCCTTCACAATGGCGGTGTCCTTGTATTTGATGAATATCCCCAATATAACAGCAGTCAGAAGACAGAAGACCACGGCAATAACAACTAGAGATAATCCCAGGGAATCCTCATAAGATAGGAACTCGATTGTTCTTGGGATACAGGTGTCTCTTCTCTCATTCGACCATTGATCCTCAGAACACTTCAGACAAGTTTCCATATCTGTGGAGATGGAGATGTATAAAACACATTAGTGATTCCTTATAGAATAATACTCTGTTATATAGGGAACTTTATATCATGTATTTCCTCATTTCTTTTTTTCTAAAATCTTTCAGGTGTCTTCTAACATCCATCTAGATCTGCTAAGATGCTATAAAAATTCTTATTTCTTAAGTTTAAATATTTTTTAACAAATAAGACACCCAGTACAGTACAAGTGTTTGGCTTTCTTGGTCCAGTCCATAGGAGTTTATAATTTATAAGGAATAAAGGGACAAGAAGTGGGAGAGTAAAATATCCCTTTAATAGTTCCACTATCGGGAAATTCAATGTGTTACAGCAGCATAGATAATACAATGATAATACAAAAGCTCCAGGGTAGAGGCAATACAGTGACAGTAGGTACAGATAGAAAAGGTAAAGGTAAGAAAGTAGCAGAAGGGATATCACAACTTACAAATCTTTCAGTTCTCTGTATGGAATGATCTCCGCTTAGCTCAGTGTCATAATTAACATTCTAACCACAGTGGGGAGGAAAGATTTCCAATAGCGCTCCTTCTCACACTTAGGGCACATTCACATGGAGTAACGTGGCGCACAATGCGCCACCTTTACGGGACGTTTGCGCCGCATTTTTTACGGTGTATGTTTGCAGTTGCGTTACCGCAACATGCATTGTAAAAAACGCAGCGCAAACGTCCCGTAAACGCGGCGCATTGCGCACCGCGTTTACTCCGTGTGAATGCACCCTTAGGGTGAAGCAGTCAGTCTCTGACAGTACTGCCCGGTGCTATCACGGTTTCATGCATGGGATGGGACTTATTCTGCAGCATGTAACTCACCACACACAATATCCTTCTGTCACCCACCACCCTTACTGTGTCCAAAGGGCTCCACAAGACAGAGCTGGCCCATTTAATCAGCTTATCAAGCCTATTCCTATCCCTGGTTGATATGCTACTTCACCAGCAGACCACTCCAAAGAAGATAGATGTTGCCACTGCCGAGTTGAAAAGGCCATAAGAAGTGCCTCCTGGATTCCAAAGGCCCTCAGCCTCCTGAGCAGGTAGAGCCTGCTGGGGCCCTTTCCGTGCATCACATCCAGGTGATCTGCCCAGTCCAGCTTATTATTGAGGAGCACAACCAGGTACTTATGGGTGTTGACTATCTCAATGCCTGTTCCCTGGTTGTCAACTGGTTTTGAAGTGTGTCTCTGCTTACTAAAGTCCACCACCATCTTGGGCTTCCCATCATTAATCCTGAGGTGGTTCTGCTGGCACCAATCCACAACATCCAGGTTCAATTCTCTGTACTTCTTGTCATCTGCATCTATGATGTGGCCTACTATTGCAGAATACTTCTGTACAGTCATGGCCAAAAGTTTTGAGAATGACACAAATCTTCTATTTTCACATGATCTGCTGCCCTCTGGTTTTTCTGTGTGTTTGTCAGATGTTTTTATCACATACAGAAATATAATTGCAATCATATTCTGAGTAACAAAAGCTTATAGTGACAGTTAGAATAAGTTAATGCAGCGTTGCAATATTTGTAGTGTTGACCCTTCTTCTTCAGGACCTCTGCAATTCTCCCTGGCATGCTCTCAATCAACTTCTGGACCAAATCCTGACTGATAGCCGTCCATTCTTGCACAATCAATGCTTGCATTTTGTCAGAATTTGTAGGTTTTTGTTTGTCCACCCGTCTCTTGATGATTGACCACAAGTTCTCAATGGGATTAAGATCTGGGGAGTTTCCAGGCCATGGACCCAAAATCTCTATGTTTTGTTCCCTGAGCCATTTAGTTCTCACCTTTGCTTTATGGCAAGGTGCTCCATCAGGCTGGAAAAGGCATTGTTGATCGCCAAACTGCTCTTGGACGTTTGGAAGAAGTTGATCTTGGAGGACATTCTGGTGCCATTCTTTATTCATGGCTGTGTTTTTAGGCAAGACTGTGAGAGAGCCGATTCCCTTGGCTGAGAAGCAACCCCACACATGAATGGTTTCAGGATGCTTTACAGTTGGCATGAGACAAGACTGGTGGTAGCGCTCACCTCGCGCTCACCTCGCTGTTTTCCAGATGTCCCAAACAATCGAAAAGGGGATTCATCAGAGAAAATGACTTTACCCCAGTCCTCAGAAGTCCACTCCCTGTACCTTTTGCAGAATATCAGTCTGTCCCTGATGTTTTTTCTGGAGAGAAGTGGCTTCTTTGCTGCCCTCCTTGAGACCAGAACATACCATAGAAATAGTGGCCAAGAATAAATGCAATACAATATCTATAAAATATATGAATTTTATTAAATAAACATTTAAAAATGCATTTCAGCAGAGCAGATGGAAATAGCTATATGAACAATACAATACAGACAAGGGAGCGAGAACGTAATAATAATAATAATGTGTATGTACTAAATAATGAATCCTTAGAAATTCCTGACATAAATGTACAAACACAGATATGTATGACTACACACCAAATATCATGGCATATGGGTCTATCAGGTGATGGAGAAACTGTAATTTGTCAGGGGGTATGATGACCAATAAAGGTAACCTCTCACGCAGTATATCACAAGTTTATGTGCAAATCTGAGCCAGAAAATAATTGCACAAAGTATGTGCTGGACAGAAGCACTAGATACAATACATAAATAACCCAATAACAGTTATATCACACTAAATATGCACTTGAAGCAAAAGAGCTCAAATATCATATGTATCTCACAACACTGCCTCATGGCTATGAGTAAGGAGCAGGTTTAAGGGCTCCGAAACGCGTCAGCCGGACGCTTTTTGTTTCTCTCCATGCTGGCCATTGTGAGCATATGTTAATCTGAACATGGATGTATTTTTATTCAGGATACATATGAATTAAAGGCTAAGTTTTATACAAAACTGTGGAGATGTGTGCTGGATGTTCGTTTTGAGAAGCTGTTATCTACCTTGGGCTGAAAGGTTTAAACACCCGTGCAAACATCCCACGCCCTTTGAAGCAAATTTTAACTGGAAAGTGGATCCTTTTCACACAGTAAAAACTCAGGACACGTAAGTGAGCTGATGCATAGACTTTTTTGTTATATTTGACCATAGGAATGCATTGGCCAGCTCTGATTGGCCGAATTCTGTAGACTGGCCAACGCATTCCTATGGGTATGCGGTGATGCAGCAGAGCTGAGCTCGGCACACACTCACCTCTGCTGTGCAGAGACTCAGCAGTGTTGAGCCAGTTCTGCTCAACTAAACCATGTGCCGGTCAGCTCTGCTGTGCGAGCCCTGCTGATTCTGTATACTGATTCTGTATACTGGCCAATTAACGCTGGCCAATGCCAGCGGTGATGCAGAGCTGAGTGTATGCCAAGCTCGCACAGCAGAGCTGACCGGTGTAGTTGAGCAGAACTGGCTCAACACTGCGAGTCTCTGCACAGCAGAGGTGAGTGTGTGCCGAGCTCAGCTCTGCTGCATCACCGCATACCCATAGGAATGCATTGGCCAGCGCTGATTGGCCTATGGTTCTGGGGAGCAAGTTAGCGGTGAAGCCACAGGGCATCCCGTGCCTACTCCTGTGGGGAAGCAAGCATTGCGCCGCTCCACAGTGCCAGGGTTGCTTGCCACATTAACTAAGCTGCAGGGTACAAACCTTAGTAGGCCCGAGAACCAGGAACAGGTCTTGCAATGGCTGTTGGATAATGCTTACAGCACATTGTCTACCAGCCAGTCAGCCTCTGCCTCCTCTCCTCCTCCTTCCCAACAGTCTTGTCCTCCTTCCTCCCAAAATTCCCAATCTTCCCAGAACAATAACCCAAACTGTCCCTTCTCCCCAGAGCTGTTCTCCCTTCCTTTGACTGTACCGCACCCTGCTCCTCCATTTCGCGATTCCACGGACCTAACAGACGAGTATCTGTGTCCAGATGCTCAAACACTGGAGTCTCCTCCATCTCCGGTCGATTTGGTGGCGGATGACCAGCAACCCACCCTCATCGATGACGATGAGACGCAGTTGCTGTCAGGGCAGCCAGTTGACACGCCCATTGTGCAGGAGGAGGAGGTGAGACAGGAGTTGGAAGAGGAGGTGGTGGACGACAAGGACACTGACCCCACCTGGACAGGGCGGATGTCAAGCGGGGAAAGTAGTGTGGATGTTTAGGCAGGTGCAGCACCAAAAAGGGTAGCTAGAGGCAGAGGCAGAGGTCAGCAGCTTAGGCGAAGCCAGGCCACACCCGGAATCTCCCAAGATGTTCCAGTTTGTACCCAGCCCCGAAAAACTCCCACCTCGAGGACACGTTTCTCGAAGGTGTGGAGTTTTTTCAAGGAATGCGCCGAGGACAGATATAGTGTTGTCTGCACAATTTGCCTCTCGAAATTGAGTAGGGGCTCTGAGAAGAGCAAACTGTCCACCACTTCAATGCGCTGTCATTTGGAATCCAAGCACTGGAATCAGTGGCAGTCAGCAATGGCAGGACAAACGTCGCCCGCCGTTCACGCCACTGCCTCTGCCACTGCTCACAGTGCTGGCAATGCACTCCAGAGGACGAGCCAGGACACCACTTCATCTGCCTCCGCCACTTTGTTGACTTCTCCCTCATCCTCCCCTGTTCCTGTCGTATCTCCTTCTCCTGCACCATCAAAGGCACCATCAGGCGCTTCTTTACAACAACCCACCATCTTTCAGACATTGGAGTGGCGGCAGAAATACACTGCTAACCACCCACACGCGCAAGCCTTGAAAGCCAACATCGCTAAACTGCTGGCCCAAGAGATGTTGGCGTTCCAGCTTGTTGAAACTCCCGCCTTCCTGGACCTTATGGCAACTGTGGCACCTCGCTATGCCGTCCCTAGCCGTCACTACTTCTCCCGGTGTGCCTTCCCCGCCTTGCACCAGCACGTGTCACTCAACATCAGGCGGGCCCTTAGTTCCGCGCTTTACACAAATGTCCACTTGACCACCGACGCGTGGTCAAGTGCATGCGGACAGGGATGCTACATTTCACTGAATGTAGTTGAGGCTGGGACTGCCAAACTGGCCCGGCTGGGACTGCCAAACTGGCCCGGTGTACCTCGTCTCCCCGCATAACATTCCTGGCAGGGACACGGGAAGAACACCCTCCTCCTCCTCCTCCATCTCCACCGACTCCTCCTCCGCTGTTAGATTGACCCCAGCTACGAGTTGGAAACGTTGCAGCACTGGCATTGGTAGATGTCAGCAGAGACAGCAATATGGTTTGAGCCACTGCACCTGGGCCCAGGCATGGTCGTTTGTGATAACGGCCGGAACCTGGTAGTAGCTCTGGAGCTTGCCGGACTCCAACATGTTCCATGCCTGGCCCACATCTTCAACCTAGTGGTGCAACGTTTCCTAAAGAGCTACCCAAATGTTTCGGAGCTACTGGTGAAAGTGCGGCGCATGTGCGCCCACTTTCGCAAGTCGACAGTAGCCGCTGCTAGCTTAAAATCACTCCAGCAACGCTTGCATGTGCCACAACACCAGCTTTTGTGCGACGTCCCCACACGCTGGAACTCAACGTTTCAGATGTTGAGTAGAGTGGTTGAGCAGCAGAGACCTTTGATGGAATACCAGCTACAAAACCCTAGGGTGCCACAAAGTCAGCTGCCTCAGTTTCTCATCCATGAGTGGCCATGGATGAGAGACCTTTGTGACATAATAAGGGTGTTTGAGGAGTCCACAAGGAGGGTGAGCTCTGAAGATGCGATGGTGAGCCTTACAATCCCGCTCTTGTGTGTGCTGAGAGAATCCCTGATTGACATCAGAGATAACTCAGATCACACAGAGGAGTCAGGGATAGCATCCGATCCGTCACAGCTGGAGAGTAGGTCCACACATCTGTCCGCTTCATCGCGTTTAATGGAGGAAGAGGAGGAGGAAGAGGAGGAGGAGGAAGAGCTGTCCGATGATGTGAGGGTGATACAGGAGGCTTCCGGGCAACTTCGAATCATCCCATTGTTGCAGCGCGGATGGGTAGAAAGGGAGGATTAGGAGGAAATGGAGATTGAACTTTCAGGTGGGGCCAGAGGTGTCATGCCAACTAACACTGTGGCAGACATGGCTGAGTTCATGTTGGGGTGCTTCACAACTGACAAGCGTATAGTCAAAATCTTGGGGGACAACCAGTACTGGATCTTTGCTATCCTTGATCCCCGGTATAAAAACAACATCTCCTCTTTTATTCCGGTAGAGGGGAGGGCCAATCGCATCAATGCTTGCCACAAGCAATTGGTGCAGAATATGATGGAGATGTTTCCAGCATGTGACGGCGGCAGAGAGGGCAGTTCCTCCAGTAGGCGACCAAGTGCTCACCGGTCCACACAAACAAGGGTCACACTGTCTAAGGTCTGGGACACCTTGATGGCACCCCCTCGCCAAAGTACCGCCACTGAGGGTCCTAGTGTCACCAGGCGTGAGAAGTATAGGCGCATGTTGCGGGAATACCTTTCTGACCACAGCCCTGTCCTCTCCGATCCCTCTACGCCCTACACATATTGGGTGTCGAAGTTAGACCTGTGGCTTGAACTTGCCCTATATGCCTTGGAGGTGCTGTCTTGTCCTGCCGCCAGCGTCCTATCTGAGAGGGTGTTCAGTGCAGCCGGTGGCATCATCACTGACAAGCGCACCCGTCTGTCAGCTGAGAGTGCCGACCGGCTCACTTTGATAAAAATGAACCACCACTGGATAGAGCCTTCATTTTTGTGCCCACCTGTGTAAAGCACCCCAACATGAAACTCCGTGTCTGTGCTCAACCTCTCCAATTCCTCAGCATCCTCATACTCATCCACCATAAGCGTTGCACAATTCTGCTCCTACTAGTCTCCCTCCACCCTGATTTCCCTACACTCTGCTGGTTAGAGGCTCCCTCCACCCTGATTTCCCACAACTCTGCTGGTTAGAGGCTCCCTCCACCATGAATTTCCCAAAACTCTGCTGGTTGGAGGCTACCTCTACCATGAATTTCACAATATTCTGCTGGTTAGAGTCTCCCTCCACCCTGATTTCCCACAACTCTGCTGGTTAGAGGCTACCTCCACCCTGATTTCCCACAACTCTGCTGGTTAGAGGCTCCCTCCACCATGAATTTCCCCAAACTTTGCTGTTAGAGGCTCATTCCACCATGAATTTCCCCAAACTGTGCTGGTTGGACGCTCCCTCCACCATGAATTTCCAAAAACTGTGCTGGTTAAAGGCTCCCTCCACCATGAATTTCCCCAAACTGTGCTGTTAGAGGCTCCTTCCACCATGAACTTACCAAAACTTGGCAGGTTAGAGGCTCCCTCCACCATGAATTTCCCCAAACTGTGCTGGTTAGAGGCTCCCTCCACCATGAATTTCCCAAAACTGGGCTGGTTAGAGGCTCCCTCCACCATGAATTTCCCTACACTGGGCTGGTTAGAGGCTCCCTCCACCATGAATTTCCCAAACTGGGCTGGTTAGAGGCTCCTTCCACCATGAATTTCCCCAAACTGGACTGGTTAGAGGCTCCTTCCTCCATGATTTTCTCAAAACTTGGCTGGTTAGAGGCTCCCTCTACCATGAATTTCCCCAAACTTGGCTGGTTACAGTCTCCTTCCACCATGAATTTCCCCAAACTGGGCTGGTTACAGGCTCCTTCCACCATGAATTTCCCCAAACTGGCCTGGTTACAGGCTCCTTCCACCATGAATTTCCCAAAACTGTGCTGGTTAGAGGCTCCCTTTACCATGAATTTCCCAAAACTGTGCTGGTTAGAGGCTCCCTCCACAATGAATTTCCCAAAACTTGGCTGGTTACAGTCTCCTTCCACCATGAATTTCCCCAAAATGTGCTTGTTAGAGGCTCCCTCCACCATGAATTTCCCAAAACTTGGCTGGTTACAGTCTCCTTCCACCATGAATTTCCCAAAACTTGGCAGGTTAGAGGCTCCCTCCACCATGAATTTCCCAAAACTTGGCTGGTTAGAGGCTCCCTCCACCATGAATTTCCCAAAAACTGTGCTGGTTAGAGGCTCAATCCACCCTGATTTTCAAAAACAATGTTGGTGCCAACCTCAACTCACTACAAGGGCCAAATTCACTACTGGTGACAGGCTCTCCTCACTCCAAGGGCCAAATACACATGTTTCAAGGTGTTTTTCCACTGTCTCAGAGGTGGTATTGAGTGTGTATAGTGTGTAGTTGTTAGGCTGTTATGTTGGGGTAATAGAGGGTCTTGGGTGTGTTAGATGCCCCCAGACATGCTTCCCCTGCTGTCCCAGTGTCATTCCAGAGGTGTTGGCATCATTTCCTGTGGTGTCATAGTGGATTTGGTAAACCTCCAGAGGTTTCCCCCTTAGCGAGTATATGTTCCCCATAGACTATAATGGGGTTCGAAACCCATTCGAACACTCGAACAGTGAGCGGCTGTTCGAATCGGATTTCGAACCTCGAACATTTTAGTGTTCGCTCATCTCTAATAAAAAAAATTTGTGTTGTCCACACAAAAATTTATGTAGTCCATTATGTAGTGTGTGAGACTTTCCCTGTCCTATCCATAGAAATCCTGAAGCTCTACCCATGCAGTTGTGTCAAGACAATCCCCCAGACCATCATCACTCTTTTTGGACCATACCCTCACTGTGCGAGTGACAGCTGGCTCTCTATGTACAAGAGGCTTGTATATGGTTCACAGATGAAAAATCTTATCCAATGGAACTTACAATGTTTCCAGAATAATTGAATGGGTACAAGAGGTCAGAGGAATGAGAAAACTATTTCTGACTTTACAAGGTGAGGCAGGTTTGATACAGCAGTGGAGGGAAACTGTGTTTAAAAGGATATTTCTAACATTACAAGTTGTTCCTATGTATTTTTGCTTGACAGTCTGTAGGTAAATATTACCTGTCTCATTGGAGATTTCACCCTCCGGACAGGGCACACAATAGTAGCAGCATCTCTGTTGACCTTCATGGAGAATTTTCCTATATCCATGTAGACAGCTTGGAGTACAGACAGATTGTGGAGTCTTAAGATAGAAGAAGGTTTATAAAAAAAAACAAAAACTTTGACACTTTAGGAAAATGACAATATACAAGATGATTAAGGGAGTCTATCACTTACACCAGCCAAAGTAAACTACTGCTATAGTAATGTACCTGCTACTGGTATGCAAATGAATCTTAGAGAGCACGTGACGTTATCTCTCTTGCTGTGATATATACATCTAGAATTAGTGTAAGATGTTGGTTTACACATAAATATTTTAGATTCTTCTTTATTTCATGAGAAAGGTCATCCCAGTTTGGAAAGTAAAAATGAGATGCAGATTACATTAGGCCGTATCCAATAGTCATGTGCCACACCTTATGTTGTAACTCTATAACCAATCATGTCATTAGAATAGTCCATCCTGCTTTTGTCTGTATTGTATTTAAACTACCTTTTTGCACCATTAAAATCAGAACTCACTTGATACACTATCAGCTGTGTGTGTGTCTTTGTGATTCTGCAGGCTTCAAGGATGGGTGTAGCCTATCCAGGCCTGTTATTTGATTTGGAACTCTGCAACATACTCTATTACAAGGACCCCTTGAGGTCCCTATCAAATTGGCGCTTCCAACGTGCGGCTTGAGAGATAAGGAGATGGTTTGCTGCTCCCCCGGACGACCAGTGATTACAGAAGTTCCTGGAACCACAGATCCAACAAAGTCAGCGCTGCAGGTAAGAACTTTTTTTTCTTACCAATCTGATCTGTGCTTCTAAGTACTTTTGTTTTCCTGTCCGAGTGTGAGGTAAACACATATGTTTCTTATATAGATATCTCAAACTTTTTGCAAAGAACCTAAGAGCAGTATGTTGTATGGGTGTTGCTAGATAGAAACTTGGGCTGGAATTGTTTAGCTGATTTGTTATGGTTATGCATTCATTGTATTTCTCATTTGGGTTCTGTGGAAAGTAAGTAATCATGTGATAAAAGGGATGACAAAAGGGACATAGTGATCCCTGAGATCCTCTATCTGACCTTGAATAGTCACTTTTGAGTTAGATACAGTTGTATCTTGTGAAAAAAGGACAGGAAAAAGGCAGAGGGAAGGAGGATCCCTGAAATCCTCAAACTGACCTTGAAAGTCACTTTTGAGTTAGATACAGTATATATAGTGTGTTGTATCTTGTGAAAAAAAGGACAAGAAAAAGGCAGAAGGGAAGGAGGATGTCCTCTAAACTGATCTTGAAAGTCACTTTTGAGTTAGATACAGCATATATGTGTTGTATCTTGTGAAAAAAAGGACAAGAAAAAGACAGTGGGAAGGAGGAGAGCACGCAGAACAGAATGGGAGGAGTGCAGAGTCAGCCAGTATGGATAACAGCTCAAGAGATAGTAGAAGAGAGAGAAGTAGAGCCGTGGGGAACAGCTGTAGCAAATTGTTGAAGTCAGGATGTTGTTGTGCTGGACTTCTGAATAGTAGTCATTGGCAAGGAACTGATTCCACCCATAGAGGCTGGGTTCAGGATCACAAATTAAGTAAGATGTTGAATAGTTGGATAACATTAAGTAAGAGTATAGGAAAGAATGGTTACAGAAATAAGGTATTAAGTGTTTGTATATTTTCCTTAGTGTAAGGAAATGTATAGTGAGCACCCACTCACAGTCCAGCTAAAGGGTTAATGTGGTCTGCACATATCATTGTGTTGTTAGCGCTATATGTGAGTGGTGACTAGATAAAGATATAGGGAAAAGGACTGGGAGAACTGATTGGATATAAAAAAACAAAAATGTGTAAAAGATTTGCTATAAGTTACAAAGAGTAATATATGTTCTGATTGAAGGTAGTAACAGAGCACAGAAGGGACAGTCTGTTGAAACGTATTATGGCAGACTACTCACCAAGGTAGTAGACTTTGGGTAAAATCAGGTCCATAATGCTTTAAAAAAAAAACACCATGATTGTTGAAGCATTTATGCAAGGAATCAGACCAAAAATGGCCGAAAACATCACAAGCTGCCTGCTTGTCCCTGATTGAAATCAGGATAATTCACAATGAAGGTCAGGCCCCTCCCCCACCTCCCAGTGTCCTTTGTAGCTCAACAGAGGTATACAGTATACAAGGTTTGGTAGAAGTCAGCAAGAAGGGGGAGGAGGAGAGGAGGGGGGGGGGGGACAGGGCAGGTGGCTAAGTTGTCAGCTATAAGTGATAGATTGTAACACCACTGGTATAATGTATGGAGAATTATGAATATATGGCTTAATAATTTGTAACTGTCTAGCGTAAGCTGTTTTTAGCAATGCCAGTATTTGACTTTGTGTAAGATTATTGTGATGTGTTACAGTGGTAAAAACTTTGGAGTCTTGTAAAGAAAAATGTTAAAAGTCTGGCAGTCGGCAAACCTTAAATATAGTGTAAGAGGTTCTGAACATCTGTGGTAATTAGATGAGTGGGGTTTGCCATGGAAATATTCAAATTGCACAGTAATATTAATATGTAATTTTGGTATCAGTATTGGCTGTTTAAATCATATTTAATGTCTTTAGAATTGGATTAATTGCATAAATTTTAGATAATCATTATTATGTTTATTTTACAGTGATATACACATTGATGAGAAGACAAAGGCATCTACTTACATTTTTTGTTTACTTTTCTTCAATATTCAGCTGTGCAGGAATTATAAATAACTCTGTGATTATTTGTAGGAAAAGAAGAATAAGATTTGGCCATCCTGAGACAATAAGTGATATCACTGTACAAAATATATGAAAACTTGACAAGTTCTTTATGATTTAATGGATGTGTGTTGTCTGGAGCTCCAGTGTGAAGTTTGCATGTATGTATGGAAGTGAATGGGCCCATATGTGTTACATGTGTTTGCTATATGTACATGCTCTGTTTGTCCATGTCTGTATTGTTACATTTTTTTCAGACTCCACAGGGAGCAGATGAAGATATTGAATGCTGATTACTCCACAGAGGGTGGTGACAAGTAGATATGAAAGAGAGGCATACAAGTTCTTTCCATTGTTGAATCCATATATATGTGTGTTCTGATGAATATGAGATGTACTTGATATACCATGTACTATGTACTCAGTGTTTATTGGTTATGGGTTTATACTATAAATCCATGAATGTTAACAATTGGGAATTATTTTGTGAAAAAGTTTTATCTAATACTTGTACAATGTTATTGGTCATTTTTATTCAGATGATCCTTCTGATATGGGATTAGGCATATTTTGTTATGGTGATCGGGGGATAGATTTGATCCCTTATTTAAGGCTTCTGCCTTCTCTACTGATATATTTTGAGCATTTACTTACCTCAATGAATCAGTTGTAATTCTGGAGTGTTTAGAAGTTTTAGAGAACTGAATTTACTTGGGATTGTATAAATAAGTCTGCTGGGACATGTAGTACTACAGGTATAACAAGTTTGGGAAAAGCCAGCGCAGCTGCTTACATGATAAGACACTGTTTACAAGGGGTAATAAATCTGCAGTGGAAACAAAGATAACAATGGCTGGACAGCTCAGACTGCAGTGTGTCTTATTTATGTCTTCTAATGTAAGCTTTGCATTCTGGCTACACTACATGTCCCATCTAACCTGTTAACAATAGTTTCAGGGGAGGAGTAAGGAGAGTCAGATAACTTAAAATTTATTTTTAGAGATGAGCGAACAGTGTTCTATCGAACACATGTTCGATCGGATATCAGGGTGTTCGCCATGTTCGAATCGAATCGAACACCACGTGGTAAAGTGCGCCAAAATTCGATTCCCCTCCCACCTTCCCTGGCGCCTTTTTTGCACCAATAACAGCGCAGGGGAGGTGGGACAGGAACTACGACACCGGAGGCATTGAAAAAAATTGGAAAAAGTCATTGGCTGCCGAAATCAGGTGACCTCCATTTTAGACGAATAGTGGATTTCAAATCCGGGTCATATGAGAATGTGAACTTTGTGACTATGAGACAGGGATAGCTGTACAGGCAG
This sequence comes from Leptodactylus fuscus, assembly GCF_031893055.1. Lineage (NCBI taxonomy): Eukaryota > Metazoa > Chordata > Amphibia > Anura > Leptodactylidae > Leptodactylus > Leptodactylus fuscus. The sequence goes on from NC_134267.1 coordinate 240,185,344, forward strand.
GGATAGCTAGGGATAACCTTTATTTAGGGGGGAATGTTATTAAAAATAACTTTTTGGGGCTCTATCGGGTGTGTAATTGTGATTTTTGTGAGATAAACTTTTTCCCATAGGGATGCATTGGCCAGCGCTGATTGGCCGAATTCCGTACTCTGGCCAATCAGTGCTGGCCAATGCATTCTATTAGCTTGATGAAGCAGAGTGTGCACAAGGGTTCAAGCGCACCCTCGGCTCTGATGTAGCAGAGCCGAGGCTGCACAAGGGTTCAAGCGCACCCTCGGCTCTGATGTAGGAGAGCCGAGGGTGCACTTGAACCCTTGTGCACCCTCAGCTCTGCTACATCAGAGCCGAGGGTGCGCTTGAACCCTTGTGCACACTCTGCTTCATCAAGCTAATAGAATGCATTGGCCAGCGCTGATTGGCCAATGTATTCTATTAGCCTGATGAAGTAGAGCTGAATGTGTGTGCTAAGCACACACATTCAGCTCTACTTCATTGGGCTAATAGAATGCATTGGCCAGCGCTGATTGGCCAGAGTACGGAACTCGACCAATCAGCGCTGGCTCTGCTGGAGGAGGCGGAGTCTAAGATCGCTCCACACCAGTCTCCATTCAGGTCCGACCTTAGACTCCGCCTCCTCCGGCAGAGCCAGCGCTGATTGGCCGAAGGCTGGCCAATGCATTCCTATGCGAATGCAGAGACTTAGCAGTGCTGAGTCAGTTTTGCTCAACTACACATCTGATGCACACTCGGCACTGCTACATCAGATGTAGCAATCTGATGTAGCAGAGCCGAGGGTGCACTAGAACCCCTGTGCAAACTCAGTTCACGCTAATAGAATGCATTGGCCAGCGCTGATTGGCCAATGCATTCTATTAGCCCGATGAAGTAGAGCTGAATGTGTGTGCTAAGCACACACATTCAGCACTGCTTCATCACGCCAATACAATGCATTAGCCAGTGCTGATTGGCCAGAGTACGGAATTCGGCCAATCAGCGCTGGCTCTGCTGGAGGAGGCGGAGTCTAAGGTCGGACCTGAATGGAGACTGGTGTGGAGCGATCTTAGACTCCGCCTCCTCCAGCAGAGCCAGCGCTGATTGGTCGAGTTCCGTACTCTGGCCAATCAGCGCTGGCCAATGCATTCTATTAGCCCGATGAAGTAGAGCTGAATGTGTGTGCTTAGCACACACATTCAGCTCTACTTCATCAGGCTAATAGAATACATTGGCCAATCAGCGCTGGCCAATGCATTCTATTAGCTTGATGAAGCAGAGTGTGCACAAGGGTTCAAGCGCACCCTCGGCTCTGATGTAGCAGAGCCGAGGCTGCACAAGGGTTCAAGTGCACCCTCGGCTCTCCTACATCAGAGCCGAGGGTGCGCTTGAACCCTTGTGCAGCCTCGGCTCTGCTACATCAGAGCCGAGGGTGCGCTTGAACCCTTGTGCACACTCTGCTTCATCAAGCTAATAGAATGCATTGGCCAGCACTGATTGGCCAGAGTACGGAATTCGGCCAATCAGCGCTGGCCAATGCATTCTATTAGCCCGATGAAGTAGAGCTGAATGTGTGTGCTAAGCACACACATTCAGCACTGCTTCATCACGCCAATACAATGCATTAGCCAGTGCTGATTGGCCAGAGTACGGAATTCGGCCAATCAGCGCTGGCTCTGCTGGAGGAGGCGGAGTCTAAGATCGCTCCACACCAGTCTCCATTCAGGTCCGACCTTAGACTCCGCCTCCTCCAGCAGAGCCAGCGCTGATTGGCCGAATTCCGTACTCTGGCCAATCAGCACTGGCTAATGCATTGTATTGGCTTGATGAAGCAGTGCTGAATGTGTGTGCTTAGCACACACATTCAGCTCTACTTCATCGGGCTAATAGAATGCATTGGCCAGCGCTGATTGGCCGAATTCCGTACTCTGGCCAATCAGCACTGGCTAATGCATTGTATTGGCTTGATGAAGCAGTGCTGAATGTGTGTGCTTAGCACACACATTCAGCTCTACTTCATCGGGCTAATAGAATGCATTGGCCAATCAGCGCTGGCCAATGCATTCTATTAGCGTGAACTGAGTTTGCACAGGGGTTCTAGTGCACCCTCGGCTCTGCTACATCAGATTGCTACATCTGATGTAGCAGTGCCGAGTGTGCATCAGATGTGTAGTTGAGCAAAACTGACTCAGCACTGCTAAGTCTGCATTCGCATAGGAATGCATTGGCCAGCCTTCGGCCAATCAGCGCTGGCTCTGCCGGAGGAGGCGGAGTCTAAGGTCGGACCTGAATGGAGACTGGTGTGGAGCTATCTTAGACTCCGCCTCCTCCAGCAGAGCCAGCGCTGATTGGTCGAGTTCCGTACTCTGGCCAATCAGCACTGGCCAATGCATTTCTATGGGGAAAAGTTAGCTTGCGAAAATCGCAAACTGACAGGGATTTCCATGAAATAAAGCGACTTTTATGCCCCCAGACATGCTTCCCCTGCTGTCCCAGTGTCATTCCAGGGTGTTGGCATCATTTCCTGGGGTGTCATAGTGGACTTGGTGACCCTCCAGACACGAATTTGGGTTTCCCCCTTAACGAGTTTATGTTCCCCATAGACTATAATGGGGTTCGAAACCCATTCGAACACTCGAACAGTGAGCGGCTGTTCGAATCGAATTTCGAACCTCGAACATTTTAGTGTTCGCTCATCTCTATTTATTTTACTTTTTCTGATTTGGTTATGTAAATGATGAATCTGTTGTTAACTCTGATGAAAGTTCTTTTATTTTAGATGATTCTCAATTTGGGAATGATGGTGGATTCTGCACCAGATATGTCATGGTCACTGAATATGAGGTAGACCAAGGGTAAAACCAAGCACAAGTAGAACCATTATAGAACTGTATGGGTCTCAGCTCATGAAGCTGAACTAGAAGCCATCACTGAGACAGGGTACAAGGCCTGAGGGTAGGTGTCTGCTATAGTAGGACTATGGTCCAATCTGGAGAGTGAGAGCTTTCTGTAGGGTTAATGTTAAGTCTAAAAGGATTTTCAGGCTATTCAGATAGTGATGGAGACCCTGCTGCTGCTCCCCACATAGGTGGGTATAGTCAAAAGTCAGGACACACACCAAGGCTGATACAAAAGAAAGTAGAGGTAACATGTGGGCAGACGCTGCCGCTAACCCAGCTGCAGAGGCCTAGGGGATATGCCTTACTGATAATTGGTCACTATACTAGACCCAAACCCCTTTTAGCTCTCTTTTCAAGTTTTACAACACTGAGGCACCAAAAATGGTCTAGGACTAAAAGAGGATGTCCAAGTCCTGATCTCCGGTGGTAAGAGAGTATTTTTACTGATTGCACATGTCCCCACTGATGGCATAAGCAGCTAATTTCTAAGTGTACTGTTTAGTAGTAGCCATGTGTGACCTGGTGAGCGGAGGATGGGCAGCTGCAGGATTTAGTATCACTACTGACAGATATATGTGAACCTGCATGGCATGTGTTAAATGCAAAGTAGGCCACAAAGTGAAAAGTTTCTTTCAGCCATGCCCAGAGCCCTTGTACCTGTTCCAGAGATTGCAGGTTAACTATATGCTATAACTATAACTTTAGTAACTACTAAAGGTGAGACGGTATAAGTACGTGCTTGTGTGTATAGTGATTTCTCTTCAGGACGGCCTGGGGCTTATCTGGTGAAGAAAGCCATCACAAACGGGCTGCAGATAGACGGCTACTGAAAGATGTAGTGTGTCACTTGTATTTGTATTTTCTGTAAGGTACCCTCCTGACAGAAGAATTGGTTTTAGCCCATATCAAACTTTCTTTGGGTCAGCCCCTAGGTTAGGGTTGTATTCTTGGCAATTCCTCCAGATGTGGTATGGTGTAATGGCTGACTATGTGATGTCTTGGCAAAAACATTTGACTAATGTATAGTTTTTAGTTTTCTCCTCCCTCTCAGATTTTAAGTTAGTGGACGGGACCTATTTATTTGAGCCAAGAGATTGATGGTGATAAAGACAAATGAGAAAAACCTTGGACCCAAGATTTGATGGTCCATTCCAAGTGCTGCTGATAACCAGTGTTTCTATGAGACTTGACGGAAAGCCTAATTGTATCCATGCTTCACATTGCAAAGAAGTCTCTACACACAGCGATGAAGATTCTTCTGATGTTACTGATACAGATGATTCTGGCGATAAGCCTGCATAGAACATTTGACAATGAGTGGGACAATAAGTTTCTTGAACATCATATGATCTTGAACGAAGATCTGAATGTGTCAGATTGTAGGATATGTACTCATAGCCCCATATTAGCCTCAGCCATGTTATATATCTCTGTTTTCATAACACAATAGGAAATGTTTGAAGTAGTGATACATAGTATAAGCAAGCGAATGTCAGTAAAGTTGCAGTAATAATCTTATGTTTATTTTATTTGAAAAATACAAAGCAGACTGAAAATAACAGGCCAGAACTATGATTGAGATTAGGTTGTGTGGGGGGCTAATAATATCTTATGAAAAATTGTGTATAGAGGTGGGGGCTGAGATGGTTCTATCTGTCCAGAGATAAGCAATTTGGAGACTTGCCAGACTGGTTATGTAAATACTATGCTCTGTGTATTGGGTGATGCTATCTTACAAGGGATGGGGACAGATCGTCTGGAACCAGGGGCATTGTTAGGAAAGGATCAAAGACCAAAGACCCTTTTAAAGATAAAGGGACAAGAGAAGGGTAATTAAGCTAATTGTCTCCAAAAAGGATGTCTATTGTCTTTAGAATACCATGAGATAGACATCTAGGGTGTGCATTTGAGACATGTGCTGATGGCTGCCATTTTGATTGATACCATGCGACCACCATGTGGTCACTGACTCCATTTCAGAGTAGAGCTAGCCCTCAGGGGGGTGTGACCTCTCTCCAGTTTCTTATCCAATAGATATGCATCAGGGCTATTGTTACAAACTTCTCCACCAATAGATGTTAGGCTAATTATACTAGCCAATCCTGTTCTGTCTATGCCATGTGATATATACTTTGTTCTAGCTACCATTAAAACAGAATCCATTTTGATACACTACCACCATGTGTCTCTGTTGATTCTCCAGGTCAAAGATGGCTGTAGCCGATCTTGGCCTGTTAATTAATTTTCCTTTACAGACAGCATATCTCTGGGGTATTATGATTCCCCCGACAGTTGGAATACAGGAACATATGAGGGGAATCAGGAAAGATCCAGCAGTAGACGTTAAGTCACTGAAGTACCTAAATATGAATTCCTGTATTCAAAAAAAATCTCAAAATGGGGGAATTGTTAGGATCACATCCTCCATCTTGTATTTTGTCAGCCATCTTGTAATCTTTTATATATAAACTTTATAAGAATGTCTGTTTAGAGTCTAAGAGACCCCTTTAGGGGATAAGGCGTGTGGAATGTTAATGGATGGGTTACTCCTTATCTGTTTGTGGTAAGGGTCTCATCTTTGAGGGTATGTGTAGAAACAGGTTCTATAACCTGTTGATCGTTAGCCCAAGACCGGAGTGATCTGAGCAGCATGTGATCATTATCTCTCTTGCTGTGATATATACATCTAGAATTAGTGTAAGATGTTGGTTTACACATAAATATTTTAGATTCTTCTTTATTTCATGAGAAAGTTCATCCCAGTTTGGAAAGTAATAATGAGATGCAGATTACATTAGGCTGTATCCAATAGTCATGTGCCACACCTTATGTTGTAACTCTATAACAAATCATGTCATTAGAATAGTCCAACCTGCTTTTGTCTGTATTGTATTTAAACTACCTTTTTGCACCATTAAAATCAGAACTCACTTGATACACTATCAGCTGTGTGTGTGTCTTTGTGATTCTCCAGGCTTCAAGGATGGGTGTAGCCTATCCAGGCCTGTTATTTGATTTGGAACTCTGCAACATACTCTATTATGAAGACCCCTTGATGTCCCTAACACCCCACATAGTGGGTGGCAGCCAAAACCGCTGGACAAAACACCATGGCGATTACACATTGCATTATTTCCTGCAGTTCTTTTTTATAGAAGTCCACAGAGGACTTTCTACTTCAATTACAACCATACTGAAACTGACAGTATTTCCATAGGTGAAATTGACATGCTGCGTTTTGCAAGAGCCCAAGTGTTTTTCAAATCGCAGAAAACCCATTGCAGATTATTTCCTGCAATGTGTAGATGGAATTAGCCTTAGTACCGTCCACTTTGCAGTTAATTTAAATCACTGCGTCTTATAATCATGACATTTATAAAACATGGGACCACGACCTCACGGTCATCCTGCCGGGCTGATCTACATATCAAAGGTATACTTGGAACACAGCTTAAGTTATGTCAAAGTGAATGTGACATGTATGTCTATTGTAAAAGGAATGGTACGCAGAGGATATAAACTCCAAGTTTAACCGTACACTGCACTGACACTTTTACACATTATAACATTTAAAACACTCCAAAATTTACCTTTTTTGGATAAATGTTCCTGGTTGTCTGTTTTTTTTATACAGACGTAGACAGTGGCGTAACTAATGCCATAGCAGCAGAGGCAGCTGCCACAGGGCCCGGGACATTAGGGGTCCAGTGACAGCTGCTACCGCTGCTTTTTTAAAAAAAAAATTTAATACCGATCCTGGTTGGCCCGGGATCGGTAAGTGACACTGCGGGCCCCACAAACACTATCATTATACTCGGTGGTACCGAGTATAATGATCGGACGCTCGGGAGAGGTAAGAAACATAAAAAACACTGTTACTTACCTCTCCACGATCCGGGCAGGCTTTCAGGCCTAGTTGTCTGACGTCTGTGACATCACATGAACCCGGCCTGTGTCCCGGGTCATGTGACGTCCAACGTCAGTGAACAAGGATGGCAATGGAGGCCAACAGCGTAGATGCTGGGGGACAGGTAAGTAACAGTAGTTTTTATTCCCCCGGATCTCCGATTATTATACTCTGGGGTCTGAAAAGACCCCAGAGTATAATAATTGTTTATGGGTGTCCACAGTAGGGCATAACACTGTGTTCAGGGGCCACTATGGGGTACAATACTGTGTGCGGGGGCCACTATGGGGGATAATACTGTGTGCAGGGGCCAATATGGGGGATAATACTGTGTGCAGGGGCCAATATGGGGGATAATACTGTGTGGAGAGGCCACTGAGAGACATAATAGAGCACACAGGAATGCGGAGGAGGGAGTCGGACGAGGTCTTTGGTGTTGAACGGGGGGGGGGGGCATGGCAAAAGTTTGCCACGGGGCCCCGCCATTCCCAGTTACGCCACTGCACGTAGAGATTATATTGTAAAGGCATTGGTTTGATATAAAAATTAACCCATTTTGATGGCTTGTAAGTGCTACTGGGGTGTTATTTGGAAGATATATTTGTGGCTGTGAGCCAAGTTGAAATATGGTGAGTAAGAAGTGACTTTCCAAAACAAAAAGCCATCAAAAAGTATCCCTTTAGCAGATGTGAGATCAGAATGGCTTTGGCATTGAATGATGAAAGGGCTTTTTTTTTTTTACGTGAGGACTAGAGATGAGCAAATGTGAAATATTCGAGATTTGATATTCGTTTCAAGTAGAGCCTCAATATTCGATTACTCGAATATTGGAACCCCATTATAGTCTATGGGAAAAAATGCTCGTTTCAGGGGAAACCACAATTCGACTAAAGGAGAGTCACCAAGTCCACGAGTAGCAGGAGGAGAGTGTTTAGGAGGAGCGCTGTGCAGTTAAAGTGTACAGACCCCATTATAGTTTATGGGGTACATGCGATTTAACTGCACAGCGCTTGCAGTTGCGTTGATAAAAAGTAAGCTTCCTCGTAACCGCAAGCTGCCAGCTCTCCCGACTAGCAAGGACGAGCCTGCTGCAGAACCAGCGTTGATTTGCCGAATGCTATACACTGTATACTACCTACACTGTATAGCGTTAGGGCCATCAGCACTGCTTCTGAATCAAATATTTACTGCGAATAGCTAGTAGCATTCGATCAAGTACGAATATTTTGAAAACCGTAGTATTCAATCGAATACCTCTTTCAATCTAACTTTGGTTTAACCGATGCCAACCCTTCGGTAACAACAATGTAGTATACACTGTGTTCCAAATTATTATGCAAATAATATTTTCTCATATTTTCAAAAATGACATATATGAATTGCAGTCATCGTAATTTTCCAGTCATCAACTATTAGAGTACAATTGAAAGGTTTTTGAACAAACTGCCTAAGATAACCGTATATTTTAATAAAAAACAAAAAACACAAAATGCACTCAAAATGCACAGCAGAGTTTTCAACCTTTTTATTTTTATAAAGAACAAAAAAAATGGTCATTTGTGAAATTCTAAGCATTAGCAGGTTATTACAAACTGAAATCAAACAGTTTTCAAGTCCAGCCTTTCTTCTAGGTGATGTCACATTTGCACATCGGACCCCTTGTTCGAAAGGAGCTTCTGAACTCTCTTGTCCATTGAATTTCTCAGGTTTTGGATGGTTTCTGTTTCAATTGTTTGGCATGAGGACTGAATCCTCTCCCAGAGCTGTTGCTTAGATATGAACTGCCTCCCGCCATCATAGACACTCCTTTTGATGATGCTCCAGAGGTTCTCAATGGGGTTGAGGTCAGGGAAGCATGGGGGCCACACCATAAGTTTATCCCCTTTTATGCCCATAGCAGCCAGAGATGCAGATGTGTTATTTGCAGCCTGAGACATTGGTGCATTATCCTGCATGAACATGATCTTGTTGCGGATTGCGCGGTTCTTCTTCTTGAACCATGGCAGGAAGGGCTGATTGAGAAACTCCACATACATTATGGAGTTCATCTTTACCCCTTCAGAGATCCTAAAGGGGCCGACAATCTCTCTCCCCATGATTCCAGCCCAAAACATTACTCCACTTCCTCCTTATTGGCGCCGTAGCCGTATTTGCATGGGGTGTCCATCAACCAGCATCCTACACTCCATCCCTCTGGACCATCGAGCCTTGCACGGCACTCATCGGTGAACAAAACAGTTTTGAAGTCAGTCTTCATGTATTGTTTGGCCCATTGGAGCCGTTTCTGCTCGTGTGCAGTGGATAGAGGAGGTGGACAGGATGGCTTACGCACAGCTGCAAACCTCTGAAGGACCCTGCATCTTGTTGTTCGGGGGACGTTGGAGGCACCAGCAGCTTCAAAAACGTGTCTGCTGCTATGACAAGGCATTTTTGCAGTTGCTTTTTTTATCCTGACATAATTGTCTGTTGGAAAGAGTCCTCAATTTTCCATTATCAGCACGCACACGTGTGTGCTGTGAATCAGCTACATACTTCTTGATTGTGCGATGATTGCGATGAAGTGTCTTGGCAATGTTGATTGTAGTCATTCCTTGACCTAAATACTCCACGGCTTCTCAGCAGCCGACACGTCCTTTTTCTTTTCCATTTTGGCAGAAAATGTAGGCTGCTTAATAATGTGGGACAGCCTTCTTAAGTAGTCTTGCCTTTAATTGGACACACCTGCCAAACTAATTAGCACAGGCGCCTGCAATTGTTTTCAGTGATATAAAGAGCCCTGACACACATCAACATCAATCAGTTTAACTGACAAACAAAAAAATTCTAACCTTATCATTCCTAAACACTTTTGCATAATAATGTGGAACACAGTATAGTAATAGCTGAAGGATCTGGTCATAGGATATGTTTGGCTGAGTGCTGACAGATATGGCAGCTATGGGAACATGAGTGGCAGTATGACATGGAATAATATGACTGACAAGGCCACAGAAGATAATGTTCAGCTATTTAATGGCATCAGGTGAAGCTGTGTCAAAATAGTCATGGATCCATTGCTTGTTTCATTTTGACAAAAGTATCACAATAGTGGTGGACAATTTAGTACCTTTATTTGTTTTAATATCATCGGCAGCACTGAACACCCTGGAGGCCATTACCCTGGAGGCTGGACAAGATAAAGTTTCCATGGAAAACTGGGCCAGCTACTTCCAATGCGCTAACCTATTGTACCAGAATTCCATGGGGTCACAGTTATCAGCTTGTATATCGATGCATTCTATGTACAACTGTATCTGCTGGTGCAGCCGATGGGTGTCAGTTGCCTTTTAAGGGTCTCATTGATGCTGTAGCTTGAAAAATTTGTGGTTCATCCAAGATGCTGTACTGGCTGCTGCTGCTTTTCCTCCTGACAATTTTTCTTCCCTTAGGGATGCAAGGAAGAATTACCTTATTTTGGCTTCATAGCAAGGGTCTAAGAGCATGACGATCCAATACTCATCCCACTGCTTATAATAAACTTGTCACTGTGTATACAGTGGTGTATACAACTTTTGATCCTCGCAAGTGTATGCACAGACCCAGGGGCCTGTCATGGTTGGTTTACTTGGTCTGAAAATAATAGGTGGACCCTCTCACCATCCAAAGAAGAGTCTTCCTCCAACTCCTTATCTTCCAGTGGCAGCGTTCCAGGTTCCAGTCCTAGGGAAGTTAACAAAAAAAACCAAAACGATTATACTCACAACTTTTCTGCTACCTCTTCGGGGCCTCCTCACGGTGTCTAGCACTTTGTTTCTTCCACCTGATGGAGTCTGGCGCTCTTCTCTGCCATCATGCTCTTTAAATTCCAAGTCCCCATATACAAGCACCCTTGACTTCGCCAAAATTGCATTTGCTATACAACTTTGGAAGCAGTTTATCTTTTATGGGAACAAAGGATCAGGTATGATTGAATCCAACATGTCCAATCTCTCTTTTCCCTGACAATGTCTTCAGAGGTTGCACCCAGGACATCCTCATATACATTACATAGATAATATCCTGCCTTCTATCTGCTAATGTGTATAAGGATCTTAAATAAGGCTAAATTCTGAGCCCAGGATGGGAGGAGAATAGAAGGTTTTTTTCATAAATAATGGAAGAAATAAATAAAATACAATAAAATGATTATAGAATTTTACCTGAGTATATCTCGGATGCCATCGAATATCACCGTCATTTACTATAAACTGTTCATGGCCGTCCACATTATGAAAATTCCCAACTTGTCTTACTTCTTTCTCTGTGTTGGAAATAAAATAATTCACCACATCAAATCTTCCGGGCACATTTCTTTGATCAGTAAAGTGAACCCTCTCACCGCCTGGAGTCGTGACATTAACCTTCTGTAAGTATCGGTTGACCTGTGGAATAATGTGATGTGTGTTATGGACATCAGAGATTCCAGGGTTGTTCCATCATCTCCTCCCTATTAGATGGTTTGGGGCAGTCACTATGTAGATGTCTCAGGGCTTAGTCACTAGTGATCAGGTGATCTCTGCTCCGGGCAGGCTTGTTAGGGAGAAGTTCCTGATGGGTTAGTCCCTCTATAAATATCCCTGGTCCCTGCAGGAAAGCATTGGGATATAGAGATAGGCTCTACACATGTCTTCCACTGTATCATCTAATACCTTGTAGCTTACCTAGTTAGTCTCTTCTTATTCAGTTTGCTCTTGTAGTTTATCCTACTCCAGTCTGATCTGTTGTATTTCCTCTTTATTTCCTTTCAGTTTATAATTCTCATCTAACAATCTTCATCCATCATCAATCTTCTCCATTCCCTGACTGTCACCACCATCATCCATCTGCTCCATTCCCTGACTGTCCCCTCCATCACCCATCTGCTCCATTCCCTGACTGTCACCACCATCATCCATCTGCTCCATTCCATGACTGTCCCCTCCATCATCCATCTTCTCCATTCCCTGAATGTCACCACCATCATCCATCTGCTCCATTCCCTGACTGTCACCACCATCATCCATCTGCTCCATTCCCTGACTGTCACCACCATCATCCATCTGCTCCATTCCATGACTGTCCCCTCCATCATCCATCTTCTCCATTCCCTGAATGTCACCACCATCATCCATCTGCTCCATTCCCTGAATGTCACCACCATCATCCATCTGCTCCATTCCCTGACTGTCCCCTCCATCACCCATCTGCTCCATTCCCTGACTGTCACCACCATCATCCATCTTCTCCATTCCCTGAATGTCACCACCATCATCCATCTGCTCCATTCCCGGACTGTCACCACCATCATTCATCTGCTCCATTCCCTGACTGTCCCCTCCATCATCCATCTGCTCCATTCCCTGACTGTCACCACCATCATCCATCTGCTCCATTCCCTGAATGTCACCACCATCACCCATCTGCTCCATTCCCTGACTGTCACCACCATCATCCATCTGCTCCATTCCCTGAATGTCACCACCATCATCCATCTGCTCCATTCCCTGAATGTCACCACCATCACCCATCTGCTCCATTCCCTGAATGTCACCACCATCATCCATCTTCTCCATTCCCTGACTGTCACCACCATCATCCATCTGCTCCATTCCCTGAATGTCACCACCATCACCCATGTGCTTCTTCTCATCTCTTGGACAGTTTCCAAAATTCTTGATCTTGACCATCAAAAAAATCCCCAACAGCGGTTATCACGTCGCCATCGTTGTCAAATTTCTTGCCCCGGAGGTGTTCCTTGAGCCAAGGAAAGAGAAAGAAGTCACTGGGGGCTAGATCTGGTGAATAGGGGGGGTGTTCCACCAGTTCAAAGCCCGCTTCTTGGACGGCAGCCACGGCAACTGCAGCTTTGTGAGCCGGCGCGTTGTCTTGTTGAAACAGCACTCCAGCCCGCAGTTTGCCGCGCTTTTTCTCCTTGATAGCCTCCCGCAATCTTCTTGTTTGTTCTGTGTAGTAGGAGCCCGTAATAGTGGCTCCCTTCTCCAAATAGTCCACCATAATAATTCCTTCAGCGTCCCAAAAAAACGGACGCTATAACCTTGACACTTTGAATTTCTTTGGCGTTGGTTCGTCAGCTCGTTTCCATGTCATCGATTGTTGTTTAGTTTCGGGATGAAAGTGGTGGATCCAGGTCTCGTTCATGGTCACAAAACATGACAAAAAATTCTCCTGGTCTGCTTGGAACTTTTTGAGATTTGCTCTTGAAATGTCGACTCGTTTCTTCTTTTGCTCGTCGGTTAACATTCTTGGCACCCAACGCGCAGAGACCTTTCTCATATGCAATTCATTTGCAAGGATTCTTTGAATACTGCCATATGAGATCCCTGTGACCTCAGCTACATGCCTGATAGTCACTCTTCGATCTGTCAATACAACTTCTTCAACTTTTTTCACGTTATCTTCAGTGAGGGACGTGGATGGGCGTCCTTCACGATGTTCATATTCCGTCGATGTTCTTCCCAGCTTAAACTCCTTGGCCCAGCGTGCAACTGTGGGCTATGGAGGAGAAGAGTCCCCCAATGTTTCCACCAAGTCACTGTATATGTCTTTGGTAGACATTTTTTTCAAGCAGAGGTATTTGATGACAGCTCTGATTTTGTTTTTTTTCCATTTTGATGTTCCCTCCTTGGCAGTTCGTATTCAAATGAATGTAAGCCCCCGGGAAGCGTGGCCTATTTAAGTGATTTTTTTTTCCTGAACTAGTCGGTACCTAAGCGAGTAGAGGACATTTTATTTTTATTTTTGTGTGCACTAAAAAAAACCGATTATCATTACTTTTGGATCACCCCTCGTATTATTGCTCTTGTGACTGTCTGTTACACCATCCTGCCCTCCTGTAAATCTTGGAGGAATCAGGAGACACTGATAGTGCTCTGAAAAGTGACTGCTATAGCTGATGTCCCATGATGACATCCCGGAGCGGATGCTTAGCCCAGGACAGATGAGTATATAAGTATTTCTAGCTGGCCACGGACACCTGTACCCCTCCGGGCCTGGTCGCAGTCGCACTCCCTGTGACCATAATCGTTACACCACTACTCAAACCTTCTCCTAAATGGCCTTGTCTAGAGAAAGGTTCTAATCAAATTAAGGAACACGATCTTCTCCTGACCTTGTGGATGGGTTGTAAGGACCAACTAAAGTCCTACTTTGTGGATTCTCTTACTCTGAGATCTTTGTATCTTTGTGCCCATCATAAAAATATGTTCTGGACTAGAATAGGATTGTCTGTACATTACAGGTTCAGGGAATGATAAATGGCAGAGGATAGACATGGACACCAGGGGACTTTACTGTCCTGATTTTAGTACTATGCGCCATTCTTAGTACTGCCCTATATTTACCAGACTACTTACCTTTGATAACATCTGGGATCTGTTCTTAGACAATGACTTGAGATTTCCTTCTATTAATGATAAATCATGTAATGCATTCGCCACAGCGTAGACGGCAGAGTATATACTAAAGGTATAGCGGAAATTACTGACGTCATACACATAAGGATCCACTTGACTTAAGGCATGTTCATCAAAATACAGATAGGTCAACCGTATGTAAGACATTATTGAAGAGTTCAGATGTTTGTACAGACCAGCACCGAGCAAATAATCCTTCAGCCCTGGAATATTTCTTCTTGGTAGTGAAATCTGTAGAGATCCCATCAGTGTCTGACCCTGTTCTATATTCCACATAGCAAATGAAGCCGATAATACAAAGACTTTTTTGCTGTTATATTCGTTCAGTGTTACATACTGTACAATCTGTAGATCATCAGAGGTCCCAATATCTATAATAACATCACAATGTGTCTTCAGTATCTGATACTCCGCCCTGTAGTACTTATTAACACCTTGTAAAAATATTGATTGTGAGAATTTTCCTATTATAGTGACTTGATAAGCGACACACATCCCGTTCTGAGTTATTACGCTATTCAGCTCCATGGCGGCTCGTTGGCTTCCTTCATCTTCTCCTACTACAATCCCCACCCAGTTCCATCCAAAATGCTTCAGTAAGAGAACGATGGCCTTATACTGATCCCTCCCATCAGGAACCGTGAGGTATAAGGAAGGGAAGCGGAGCTTGTCGTTAAATATGGAATCCATAGCTCCATAGCTGATCTGGAAGGGAAATACATGAAATGAACATCATGTCCTGTAACTATGGACCGGCTCTACTGGTCATCATATGGGGACAATGTTCATGTGAATGTAGGCTTAGTGTCTCGATGGTAAAAAAAGATTAGGGCTCACTGGATTGATAATGAATTTGGGATAGACTAATGCCACATTTTCACTACACAATGCTCAGATAGACAAGTGCTGATCGACAATATATCCCATGTATTAATGATTGTCATGGCACTTAAAAGCCTCAGCAGTGACACAATGTCAGTCAGGAGGCCAGAAGAAGACCCTGGAGGTACATCAAATGCAACGGGGGTACCCAGGAAAGGAAGTGCTAAAACCCAGTGAAGTTATATACACTACCCCCTTAATTATTTTTTCCCAAAAAATGTAGCAGTGTAAATTTTGATCTTTTTTCCTGGCCAAATGTCAAGAAATCCTTCCCTATTTACATTAAAGAACAAGAAAAAGGTTAGATAGACAACTTCTGAAAAAATGTATTCACTCTTCGGGTTTGGATCGTACCAAGCTTATGGTCTGAACCCAAAGTGAATCTTAAAGGTTCACTCATCTCTACATTTAGCCATTGGCTGGTTCTACCATGTTTTATCCAGAAAAGGACACTTAAAGGGGTTGGCCACTTTCAGACCAATATTAACAAACAAATGTACAATAAAAAGATATACAATTTTCCAATATACTTTCTGTATCAATTCCTCACAGTTTTCTAGATCTCTGCTTGCTGTCACTCATTCTGTTACTTCTGGAGCATAAAACTCTGACCATGGTCATGTGATTTACGGTCCACGGCCATGTGACTTGCACACAGGTGTACAGCTGATTACCAGATCTAGAAAACTGCGAGGAACTGATAAAGAAAGTATATTGGAAAATTGTATATCTTTTTATTGTACATTTGTTTGTCAATATTGGTCTGAAAGTGGCCAACCCCTTTAAAGGGTTTTTTTTAGCTTCATTGCTGAGGTTTGGTGAATTATAGTGAATAGAGATGAGCAAACACTAAAATGTTCGAGGTTCGAAATCTGATTCGAACAGCCGCTCACTGTTCGAGTGTTCGAACGGGTTTCGAACCCCATTATAGTCTATGGGGAACATATACTCGTTAAGGGGGAAACCCAAATCCGTCCCTGGAGGGTCACCAAGTCCACTATGACACCCCAGGAAATGATGCTAACACCTCTGGAATGACACTGGGACAGCAGGGGAAGCATGTCTGGGGGCATCTAACACACCAAAGTCCCTCTATTACCCCAACATCACAGCCTAACAACTACACACTTTACACACTCAATACCACCTCTCAGACAGTGGAAAAACACCTTGAAACATGTGTATTTGGCCCTTGGAGTGAGGAGAGCTTGTCACCAGCAGTGAATTTGGCCCTTGTAGTGAGTTGAGGTTGGCACTAGCATTGATTTTGAAAATCAGGGTGGATTGAGCCTCTAACCAGCAGAGTTTTGGGAAATCAGGGTGGAGGGAGAGCCTCTAACCAGCAGAGTTTTGGGAAATTCATGGTGGAGGGAGCCTCTAACCAGCCGAGTTTTGGGAAATTCATGGTGGAGGGAGCCTCCAACCAGCAGAGTTTTGAGAAATTCATGGTGGAGGGAGCCTCCAACCAGCAGAGTTTTGAGAAATTCATGGTGGAGGGAGCCTCTAACCAGCCGAGTTTTGGGAAATTCATGGTGGAGGGAGCCTCTAACCAGCCGAGTTTTGGGAAATTCATGGTGGAGGGAGCCTCTAACCAGCCGAGTTTTGGGAAATTCATGGTGGAGGGAGCCCCTAACCAGCCCAGTTTTGGAAAATTCATGGTGGAGGGAGCCTCTAACCAGCAGAGTTTTGGGAAACTCATGGTGGAGGGAGCCTCTAACCAGCAGAGTTTTGGGAAATTCATGGTGGAGGGAGCCTCTAACCAGCCAAGTTTTGGGAAATTCATGCTGGAGGGAGCCTCTAACCAGCCGAGTTTTGGGAAATTGATGGTAGAGGGAGCCTCTAACCAGCCGAGTTTTGGGAAATTCATGGTGGAGGGAGCCTCTAACCAGCCGAGTTTTGGGAAATTCATGGTAGAGGGAGCCTCTAACCAGCAGAGTTGCGGGAAATCAGGATGGAGGGAGCCTCTAACCAGCAGAATTTTGTGAATTTCATGGTGGAGGTAGCCTCCAACCAGCAGAGTTTTGGGAAATTCATGGTGGAGGGAGCCCCTAACCAGCCCAGTTTTGGAAAATTCATGGTGGAGGGAGCCTCTAACCAGCAGAGTTTTGGGAAACTCATGGTGGAGGGAGCCTCTAACCAGCAGAGTTTTGGGAAATTCATGGTGGAGGGAGCCTCTAACCAGCCAAGTTTTGGGAAATTCATGGTGGAGGGAGCCTCTAACCAGCCGAGTTTTGGGAAATTCATGGTGGAGGGAGCCTCTAACCAGCCGAGTTTTGGGAAATTCATGGTAGAGGGAGCCTCTAACCAGCAGAGTTGCGGGAAATCAGGATGGAGGGAGCCTCTAACCAGCAGAATTTTGTGAATTTCATGGTGGAGGTAGCCTCCAACCAGCAGAGTTTTGGGAAATTCATGGTGGAGGGAGCCCCTAACCAGCCCAGTTTTGGAAAATTCATGGTGGAGGGAGCCTCTAACCAGCAGAGTTTTGGGAAACTCATGGTGGAGGGAGCCTCTAACCAGCAGAGTTTTGGGAAATTCATGGTGGAGGGAGCCTCTAACCAGCCAAGTTTTGGGAAATTCATGGTGGAGGGAGCCTCTAACCAGCCGAGTTTTGGGAAATTCATGGTGGAGGGAGCCTCTAACCAGCCGAGTTTTGGGAAATTCATGGTAGAGGGAGCCTCTAACCAGCAGAGTTGCGGGAAATCAGGATGGAGGGAGCCTCTAACCAGCAGAATTTTGTGAAATTCATGGTGGAGGTAGCCTCCAACCAGCAGAGTTTTGGGAAATTCATGGTGGAGGGAGCCCCTAACCAGCCCAGTTTTGGAAAATTCATGGTGGAGGGAGCCTCTAACCAGCAGAGTTTTGGGAAACTCATGGTGGAGGGAGCCTCTAACCAGCAGAGTTTTGGGAAATTCATGGTGGAGGGAGCCTCTAACCAGCACAGTTTGGAGAAATTCATGGTAGAGGGAGCCTCTAACCAGCAGAGTTGCGGGAAATCAGGATGGAGGGAGCCTCTAACCAGCAGAATTTTGTGAAATTCATGGTGGAGGTAGCCTCCAACCAGCAGAGTTTTGGGAAATTCATGGTGGAGGGAGCCCCTAACCAGCCCAGTTTTGGAAAATTCATGGTGGAGGGAGCCTCTAACCAGCAGAGTTTTGGGAAACTCATGGTGGAGGGAGCCTCTAACCAGCCGAGTTTTGGGAAATTCATGGTGGAGGGAGAGCCTCTAACCAGCCGAGTTTTGGGAAATTCATGGTGGAGGGAGCCTCTAACCAGCAGGGTTTTGGGAAATTCATGGTGGAGGGAGCCTCTAATCAGCAGAGTTTGGGAAATTCATGGTGGAGGTAGCCTCTAACCAGCAAAGTTGTGGAAATCAGGATGGAGGGAGCCGCTAACCAGCAGAATTTTGTGAAATTCATGGTGGAGGTAGCCTCCAACCAGCAGAGTTTTGGGAAATTCATGGTGGAGGTAGCCTCCAACCAGCAGAGTTTTGGGAAATTCATGGTGGAGGGAGCCTCTAACCAGCAGAGTTGTGGGAAATCAGGATGGAGGGAGCCTCTAACCAGCAGAGTTGTGGGAAATAAGGGCGGAGCGAGCCTAGTAGGAGCAGAATTGTGCAATGCTTATGGTGGATGAGTATGAGGATGCGGAGGAATTGGAGAGGTTGAGCACAGACATCGACTTTCATGTTGGGGTGCTTTACAAAGGTGGGCACAAAAATGAAGGCTCTATCCAGTGGTGGTTCATTTTTATCAAAGTGAGCCAGTCGGCACTCTCAGCTGACAGGCGGGTGCGCTTGTCAGTGATGATGCCACCGGCTGCACTGAACACCCTCTCAGATAGGACGCTGGCGGCAGGACAGGACAGCACCTCCAAGGCATATAGGGCAAGTTCAAGCCACAGGTCCAACTTCGACACCCAATACGTGTAGGGCGCAGAGGGATCGGAGAGGACAGGGCTGTGGTCGGAAAGGTATTCCCGCAACATGCGCCTATACTTCTCATGCCTGGTGACACTAGGACCCTCAGTGGCGGTACTTTGGCGAGGGGGTGCCATCAAGGTGTCCCAGACCTTAGACAGTGTGCCCCTTGTTTGTGTGGACCAGTGAGCACTTGGTCGCCTAGTAGAGGAACTGCCCTCCCTGCCGCCAACGTCACATGCTGGAAACATCTCCATCATATTCTGCACCAATTGCTTGTGGCAAGAATTGATGTGATTGGCCCTCCCCTCTACCGGAATAAAAGAGGAGATGTTGTTTTTATACCGGGGGTCAAGGATAGCAAAGATCCAGTACAGGTTGTCCTCCATTATTTTGACAATACGCTTGTCAGTTGTAAAGCACCCCAACATGAACTCAGCCATGTGTGCCACAGTGTTAGTTGGCATGACTCCTCTGGCCCCACCAGAAAGTTCAATCTCCATTTCCTCCTCATCCTCCCTTTCTACCCATTCGCGCTGCAACAATGGGACGATTCAAAGTTGCCCGGAAGCCTCCTGTATCACCATCACATCCACGGACAGCTCTTCCTCCTCCTCCTCCTCCTCTTCTTCCTCCATTAAACACGGTGAAGCGGACAGATGTGTGGACCTACTCTCCAGCTGTGAATGATCTGATGCATCTGATGCTATCCCTGACTCCTCTGTGTGATCTGAGTTATCCCTGATGTCAATCAGGGATTCTCTCAGAACACACAAGAGCGGGATTGTAAGGCTCACCATCGCATCCTCAGAGCTCACCCTCCTTGTGGACTCCTCAAACACCCTTATTATGTCACAAAGGTCTCTCATCCATGGCCACTCATGGCTGAGAAACTGAGGCAGCTGACTTTGTGGCACCCTAGGGTTTTGTAGCTGGTATTCCATCAAAGGTCTCTGCTGCACAACCACTCTACTCAACATCTGATAAGTTGAGTTCCAGCTTGTGGGGACGTCGCACAAAAGCCGGTGTTGTGGCACATGCAGGCATTGCTGGAGTGTTTTCAAGCTAGCAGCGGCTACTGTCGACTTGCGAAAGTGGGCGCACATGCGCCGCACTTTCACCAGTAGCTCCGGAACATTTGGGTAGCTCTTTAGGAAACGTTGCACCACTAGGTTGAAGACGTGGGCCAGGCATGGAACATGTTGGAGTCCGGCAAGCTCCAGAGCTGCTACCAGGTTCTGGCCGTTATCACAAATGACCATGCCTGGGCCCAGGTGCAGGGGCTCAAACCATATTGCCGTCTCATCGAGGAGGGCATCCCTCACCTCGTAGGCAGTGTGTTGTCTGTCCCCCAAGCTGATCAGCTTCATCACGACCTGCTGACGTCTACCAACGCCAGTGCTGCAACGTTTCCAACTCGTAGCTGGGGTCAATCTAACAGTGGAGGAGGAGGTGGTGGAGATGGAGGAGGAGGAGGAGGAGGAGGGTGTTCTTCCCATGTCCATGCCAGGAATGTTAGGTGGGGAGACGAGGTACACCGGGCCAGTTTGGGAAGCAGTCCCAGCCTCAACTACATTCACCCAGTGTGCCGTCAGTGAAATGTAGCATCCCTTTCCGCATGCACTTGTCCACGCGTCGGTGGTCAAGTGGACCTTTGTGCAAAGCGCGGAACTAAGGGCCCTCCTGTTGTTGAGTGACACATGCTGGTGCAAGGCGGGGACGGCACACCGGGAGAAGTAGTGACGGCTAGGGACGGCATAGCGAGGTGCCGCACTTGCCATCAGGTCCAGGAAGGCTGGAGTTTCAACAAGCTGGAATGTCAATATCTCCTGGGCCAGCAGTTTAGCGATGTTGCGTTCAAGGCTTGCGCGTGTGGGTGGTTAGCGGTGTATTTCTGCCGGCGCTCCAATGTCTGAGAGATGGTGGGTTGGTGGAAAGAAGCATTTGATAGTGCATGAGATGGTGCAGGAGAAGGAGATAAGACAGGAACAGGGGAGGATGAGGGAGAAGTCAACAAAGTGGCGGAGGCAGATGAAGTGGTGTCCTGGCTAGTCCTCTGGAGTGCATAGCCAGCACTGTGAGCAGTGGCAGAGGCAGTGGCGTGAACGGTGGGTGATGTTTGCCCTGCCGTTGCTCTCTGCCACTGATTCCAGTGCTTGGATTCCAAATGACAGCGCATTGAAGTGGTGGACAGGTTGCTCTTCTCAGACCTCCTACTCAATTTTGAGAGGCAAATTGTGCAGACAACACTATATCTGTCCTCGGCGCATTGCTTGAAAAAACTCCACACCTTCGAGAAACGTGCCCTCGAGGTGGGAGTTTTTCGGGGCTGGGTACAAACTGGAACATCTTGGGAGATTCCGGGTGTGGCCTAGCTTCACCGAAGCAGCTGACCTCTGCCTCTAGCTACCCTTTTTGGTGCTCCACCTGCCTCAACATCCACACTACTTTCCCCGCTTGACATCCGCCCTGTCCAGGTGGGGTCAGTGTCCTTGTCGTCCACCACCTCCTCTTCCAACTCCTGTCTCATCTCCTCCTCCTGCACAATGCGCATGTCAACTGGCTGCCCTGACGGCAACTGTGTCTCATCGTCGTTGATGAGGGTGGGTTGCTGGTCATCTGCCACCAAATCGAACGGAGATGGAGGAGACTCCAGTGTTTGAACATCTGGACACAGATACTCGTCTGGTAGCTCCGTGGAATCGCGAAATGGAGGGGCAGGTTGAGGGATAGTTAAAGGAGCGGAGAACAGCTCCGGGGAGCTGGGAAAGATGGGGTTATTGTTCTGGGAAGATTGGGAATTTTGGGAGGAAGGAGGACAAGACTGTTGGGTAGGAGGAGGAGAGGAGGTAGAGGCTGACTGGCTAGTGGACAATGTGCTGTAAGCGTTATCCGACAGCCATTGCAAGACCTGTTCCTGGTTCTCAGGCCTAGTAAGGTTTGTACCATGCAGCCTAGTTAATGTGGCAAGCAACCCTGGCACTGTGGAGCGGCGCAATGCTTGCTGCCCCACAGGAGTAGGCACGGAATGCCCTGTGGCTTCACCGCTAACTTGCTCCCCAGAACCATTCCCCCGACCTCGCCCACGGCCTCATCCACGTCCCTTTTCGGGATCCTTGCGCATTTTAATATGCTTTCCTTGCTTAAACACACTCAGAACCTGGGTGTATATGCCAATACCAAGAAATTAAGGGTGTATGCAGGCCCCAATTTATTGGGTGGGATTAACACTCAGAACCTGGATGTTTATGCCAATATCAACAAATTAAGGGGGGATGCAGCCCCCAATATTTTGGGGACTTCACAGTCAGAACCTGGCACTATATGCCAATAGCAAGAATTGAGGGTGTATGTAGCCCCAATTTTATTGTTGGGGGATTACACACAGTGTATTCAAGTTAGTTTCAGGGGTGGGGGTGGGGGTGCACACTGTTGGCACGTGGATTTGGGGTATAGAGTGTATATGGGAATACACTTTCAGTGTATCCCACTCAGGATCATCCACACTGTGGAAAGATGGGTTGCGCAGATAGAGCCTGTCAATGCCACGTTACTGTGATGGACACTGACAAGCTTCTCCCTGGAATTTAGCTCTTAAAAGAGCTGTTGGTTTTCTTCTTCTCCTTCCTATCCTATCCCTGCCTACCAGAATCTATTTCCTAACTCTATGGCCGCAGACCTCCGTATGTGACCAAGTGTAAGCTCAGAATGACGCGAAGCTGGGCGGCGCTGTTCTTCTGAATCAGAGGTCACATGTTTTCGGCAGCCAATGGGTTTTTAGTATTTTTTCAATGTCCCTGTTGTCGTATTTCCTGCCCCACCTCCCCTGCACTGTTATTGGAGCAAAAAAAGCGCCAGGGAAGGTGGGAGGGGACAGAGACAGAAAAAAGCCAGGCTGGAGTTCGCCAAAACTTACCTGAGAAAGCCAAAAAGGTTCTAGAAGAATGTTCTCTGGTCAGATGAGACAAAAGTAGGAAAAGGCATCAACATAGAGTTTACAGGAAAAAAAGAGGCCTTCAAAGAAAAGAAGACGCCCCCTACAGTCAGACATGGCGGAGGGTCCCTGATGTTTTGGGGTTGCTTTGCTGCCTCTGGCACTGGACTGCTTGACCGTGTGCATGGCATTATGAAGTCTGAAGACGACCAACACATTGTGCAGCATAATGTAGGGCCCAGTGTGAGAAAGCTGGGTCTCCCTCAGAGGTCAGGGCTCTTCCAGCAGGACAATGACCCAAAACACACTTCAGGTCAGCACTAGAAAATGGTGGTGAGAGAAAGCCCTGGAGACTTGTAAAGTGGCAGCAATGAGTCCAGCCCTGAATCCCATAGAACACCTGTGGGGGAGGGGGAGAGATCTCTTGGTGGCAGTTTGGAGAAGGCCCCCTTCACATCTCAGGGGGGACCACGAGCAGTTTGCCAAAGAAGAAGGGTCTAAGATTCCAGCAGAGCCTTGTAAGAAACTCATTGCTGGTTAGCGGAAGCGGTTGTGCGCAGTTATTGTGTCTAAAGGTTGTGCTACCAAGTATTAGGCTGAGGGCGCCAATACTTCTGTTCAGCCCATTTTTGGAGTTTTGTGTAAAATGATCAATGATTTGACTTTTTAAAAATTCTCTTTAGTGTTTTTTCATTGCAAGCAAAATAAATGAAGATATTACCAAAGAGTTTGTGCTTGTAATCATTTTCTGGGAGACAACGAGTATTATCTGACAGAATTGCAGGGGGGCCAATACTTTTGGCCAACACTGTATAACTCCTTCTACAGGTATCTTCATCTCGGACATGCCTACACTGCTCAAAAGGATTTGTGTACAATGTCTGTGCTAAAAGCAGGTTTGTTGAAGGTGCTCCTGACTTTGGAGACCTCTAGGAGTTTAATTTCTTATATTTATAGAGAGGAAACTTCATCAGCATTTGCAAAAGCACTTTCCCCCAGTTAGGACCAAATAAGAGCAGGATCTTGGACCACTCACAGGTGTCATATACCCATATGTTATCATGGTGTGAGGCTCAGCTCGTGTCTCACCTCTTTCTTATATAGAGAGTATATAGGACACCCTCCTTCTTGTGAAGGATCTGGCTTCGGTCTGGTGACTGATGCCCCAGATGTAGGGTGGAGGGAGCACATCTACTGTATATGTTCTGGGTGTTTGCCTCTCTGGGTCCTTACTGGAAAACTGTGCGGGATCTCATTTATAAGATATATGTCACCCTTCTCTTGTAACCTTGTGGTTATGGTAAAGGACACACAGGTGGTGATCTAGCTGTTCCTTTCATGGGGCTACTTTCGGTGGAGGAATGGGAAGGGTTTGGGTTTACAGTCTTTTTTGTTGATCTATCTCTCTATGTTGGTGCCAGAGACACTTTTCTTTGATTTTCTCCATACTGTATGTGCAGTTGTGTGATATACTGTCGTGTGAATGAAGCCTAAAGAAATATATTACCTGTGGATACCCATAGACCCGAGTTATCTCAGCTATGGACAGACTGGGAGAGGACGCCAAGTGTCCAATAAAAGCCACCACATTGTTCTTCTCATCACAGTTGTAGTTGGGGACGGCTTCTTCTCCTCCAGACAGTATACTCAATACACTATGTACAGCTTTATGTTCTAATCTACAGGAGTCATAGATGTTGTATCCCAGAGTGATATTAGGTAAGAGGTCCAATCTTCTGTTTATTTCTTCTATGGCGAATATGAAGACCAGGAGATGTCTCAAGAAATGAAGATGAGGTCTATAAGTAAGCAAAGATTAATAAAGAAGGAAAAGAAGATGAGAAAGAAGGAGAAGGGGAGAATAATAATAATAATAATAATAATAATAATAATAATAATAATAATAATAATAAT
Organism: Leptodactylus fuscus; assembly: GCF_031893055.1. NCBI lineage: Eukaryota > Metazoa > Chordata > Amphibia > Anura > Leptodactylidae > Leptodactylus > Leptodactylus fuscus. The sequence goes on from NC_134267.1 coordinate 240,210,218, forward strand.
AACGTGCAATTTTATGGATTTTGTTTTTAGGGTCTTCCCTGTGTGTGAAATGTATATACTGTACATGTGTAAGGAAAAATGTCTTTGTACCGTGTTAGCCAGTGGATAAGAAAAAAATTCTTTGAGAGAAGTCCTCAGTAGTTGATACCTTTATTAATGGCTAACTTAAAAAAAGATGACAAATTGCGAGCTTTCGAGATACTAGAACTATCTCTTCAGCAGGCTGGTATAACACAATATCTGAAGGTAGGCATACTCATACAGGAATGGAGTGCTAGATGCAAAATAGATGGAGAACAGAACATGTAAATAAACAGTATATATATATATATATATATATATATATATATATATATATATATACACAGTGCCTACAAGTAGTATTCAACCCCGTGCAGATTTAGCAGGTTTGATAAGATGCAAATAAGTTAGAGCCTTCAAACTTCAAACAAGAGCAGGATTTATTAACAGATGCATAAATCTTACAAACCAAAAAGTTATGTTGCTCAGTTAAATTTTAATAAACTTTAAACATAAAAGTGTGAGTCAATTATTATTCAAGCCCTAGGTTTAATATTTTGTGGAATAACCCTTGTTTGCAATTACAGCTAATAATCGTCTTTTATAAGACCTGATCAGGCCGGCACAGGTCTCTGGAGTTATCTTGGCCCACTCCTCCATGCAGATCTTCTCCAAGTTATCTAGGTTCTTTGGGTGTCTCATGTGGACTTTAATCTTGAGCTCCTTCCACAAGTTTTCAATTGGGTTAAGGTCAGGAGACTGACTAGGCCACTGCAACACCTTGATTTTTTCCCTCTTGAACCAGGCCATGGTTTTCTTGGCTGTGTGCTTTGGGTCGTTGTCTTGTTGGAAGATGAAATGACGACCCATCTTAAGATCCTTGATGGAGGAGCGGAGGTTCTTGGCCAAAATCTCCAGGTAGGCCGTGCTATTCATCTTCCCATGGATGCGGACCAGATGGCCAGGCCCCTTGGCTGAGAAGCAGCCCCACAGCATGATGCTGCCACCACCATGCTTGACTGTAGGGATGGTATTCTTGGGGTCGTATGCAGTGCCATCCAGTCTCCAAACGTCACGTGTGTGGTTGGCACCAAAGATCTCGATCTTGGTCTCATCAGACCAGAGAACCTTGAACCAGTCTGTCTCAGAGTCCTCCAAGTGATCATGAGCAAACTGTAGATGAGCCTTGACATGACGCTTTGAAAGTAAAGGTACCTTACGGGCTCGTCTGGAACGGAGACCATTGCGGTGGAGTACGTTACTTATGGTATTGACTGAAACCAATGTCCCCACTGCCATGAGATATTCCCAGAGCTCCTTCCTTGTTGTCCTTGGGTTAGCCTTGACTCTTCGGACAAGCCTGGCCTCGGCACGGGAGGAAACTTTCAAAGGCTGTCCAGGCCGTGGAAGGCTAACAGTAGTTCCATAAGCCTTCCACTTCCGGATGATGCTCCCAACAGTGGAGACAGGTAGGCCCAACTCCTTGGAAAGGGTTTTGTACCCCTTGCCAGCCTTGTGACCCTCCACCATCTTGTCTCTGATGGCCTTGGAATGCTCCTTTGTCTTTCCCATGTTGACCATGTATGAGTGCTGTTCACAAGTTTGGGGAGGGTCTTAAATAGTCAGAAAAGGCTGGAAAAAGAGATAATTAATCCAAACATGTGAAGCTCATTGTTATTTGTGCCTGAACTACTTATTAATACTTTAGGGGAACCAAACAGAATTCTGGTGGTTTGAGGGGTTGAATAATAAATGACCCTCTGAATAAACTTTTCACAATTTAAAAAAAAAAAAAAAAAAAAAAAAAATAACATTCTTTTTTGCTGCAGAGCATTTCACACTTCCAGGCTGATCTACAGTCCAAATGTCACAATGCCAAGTTACTTCCGAATGTGTAAACCTGCTAAATCTGCAGGGGGTTGAATACTACTTGTAGGCACTGTATATATATATATATATATATATCGGTGCACAGGAAAGTTTACTGGGTTTATGGCTCTTTTGATCACTGATGTGGTGTCTAGTTGCTGTAAAACGTCATAAAACCCTGTGCCTGATTTAATCCACTTTGGAGAGTGTTGAAGGTCATCATGAGTTTAATCTCCCATATGCGGCGATCCTTTCTGTTTTTGAAATTGCCTCACAGTACTAGAATCTTCATATCCTTGGTGATATTATGATTTTCATTGCAGAAGTGTTTTGACACAGGGAAGTCCAGTCTCTGTTCTCTAATCATATGTCTGTGTGAATTCATCCTCATCCTAAGTGACTGTCCTGTCTCACCTACATACAGGCCCCTGGGACACTTAGTACACAATATCAAATACACCACATTAGGTGTGCTGCAGGTGAAGTTACCTGGGATCTTGTAGTCTTGATCAGAGTTCGGGATCTTTATTTTATCCGTGGTCAGTATGTGCGGGCAGGTTTTGCACCTTTTCTGTCTGCATGGAAATGTTCCTGTGTTGGTTGGAGGTGACAGTGAGCTGCTAATAATCATATTCCTGAGGTTTGGTGGCTGTCTGTAGCACAGGAGAGGGGGATCTGGAAATATGGATGTTAGACGTTTGTCTTTTTGTAGTAGTGGATGTAGTTTGCGTGTGATACCTCTTAGCGTCTCCAGGTGGGGGTTATATGTGACGACCAGGGGCACTCGATTGTTTTCCTTTTTGGTATTGTATTTTAATAACTCCGATCTTGGTATTCTGGTGGCCCTGGTGATTTGGTTTTCAACTGTTCTTGGATGTTAACCCTGCCTCAAGAATGTGTTTTTGAGGCCCCCAAGGTGTTCGTCTCTATCTGCAGCGTTTGAACATATGCGATGGTATCTGATGGCCTGGCTGTATAAAATAGAGTTCTTTATGTGTTTCGGATGAAAGCTATCCCATCTTAGGTAGTTAGGGCGGTCAATCGGCTTCCGATACAGTGATGTCTCAATTTTGTTGTCCTGTATCTCGATGATGGTGTCTAGGAAATTTATTTCAGAGAAGGAGTGATTGAGCATCAGGTTGATGGTGGGATGGAACTGGTTGAATTGTTCATGGAAGGTTTTCAGCTGTTGTTCAGCTGTATGGCCCTTCTTTCCTGGGCACTGATGTTAGATGGTAGTCTTTTGTTTGTATCCAGTATAGATGATTTGACCATGTGTCTGAAGCAGTCTATGTAATTATCCAGATGGATATTGCGTCCATTGGGGGGAGTCCAATCAGATGTCTCCTTTTTTGCTAAAGTTGGATCCTCTGTAGGAGTGGATTGAGTTTCCTCTGTGTCATCCCTGCCATGAAAATATTCCCTCAGGCGCAGTCTCCTGAAAAAATCTTCCATGTCACTGCACAGTTCAATTTTATCCACGGTTTTTGAAGGACAAAATGAAAGTCTCTCCTGTGCTACAGACAGCCACCAAACCTCAGGAATATGATTATTAGCAGCTCACTGTTACCTCCAACTAACACAGGAACATTTCCATGTGGACAGAAGAGGTGCAAAACCTGCCCCCACATACTGACCACGGATAAAATAAAGATCCCGAACTCTGATCAAGACTACAAGATCCCAGGTAACTTCACCTGCAGCCACCTAATGTAGTGTATTTAATAATATGTACCAAGTGTCCTGGGGGGCTGTATGTAGGTGAGACAGGACAGTCACTTAGGATGAGGATGAATTCACACAGACATATGATTGGAGAGCAGAGACTGGACCTCCCTGTGTCAAAACACTTCTGCAATGAAAATCATAATATCACCAAGGATATGAAGATCCTGGTACTAAGGGGGAATTTCAAAAACAGAAAGGATCGCCGTATATGGGAGATTAAACTCATGATGGCCCTCAACACTCTCCAAAGGGGATTAAATCAGGCACAGGTTTTTATGACGTTTTACAACAACTAGACACCACGTCACTGATCAAAAGAGCCATAAACCCAGAAAACTTACCTGTGCACCGATATATATATATATATATATATATATATATATATATATATATATATATATACTGTTTATTTACGTGTTCTGTTCTCTATCTATTTTGCATCTAATACTCCATTCCTGTATAAATATGCCTACCTTCAAATATTGTGTTATACCAGCCTGATGAAGAGATAGTTCTAATATCTCGAAAGCTCGCAATTTGTCATCTTTTTTTTGAGTTAGCCATTAATAAAGGTATCAACTACTGAGGACTTCTCTCAAAAAAATTTTTCATATACTGGACATGTGAATGTAATGGATAGCAGATAAGTCACATATAATTACTGCTAGGGAAAGATGAAAGAAGGCGGCATGAGCTTATAGTTTATGCTCATTTCTGGGGAAATCGCACAGTATAAAACCTTATCCACATATAGTGAAAAGATACAGATTTCCTCTGCCAATTTCATTTTTTAGGCCATAAATCTGGTGCCTGTTATTGCAGCTCACATGCAGGTTTCTCTTTGCATTGCAAAGCTTGAAATCCACAACAGTATCTGACATCCTACAGGTCTAACACTGATATCTCAAGGCATTGTGGGTTTAGTTGTAGCCTGTGAATGGGTTGTGTAAAATCTCCTCCATATTACTATTAGAGTATCTTAGGTGGAGACCTCCTCAGGTTCTAAACCAAAAAACACATAGCTGTGCTGCTCCGGCATCCAGTTGCGCACTCTGCTCAGGATTAGGCACAATGAATGGGCCTAGTCGGGAAGAGGGAATGTCTTTAGGCCAAATCGCGAGGCTCCCGGGAAAAAGACCTGAGCGGCACCCATTGATTTCAATGGGAGCCATTTTTTTGGTCAGGGTTTTTTAAGTCGGATACGGCCTCAAAACCCTGACCAAAAAACTCAGTGTGAACACAGCCTTACTATAGTCTGCAGCCACTACAATCCCAGAGTATGGGACCCCGTCCAGAATGTATTATGTGAAATCTGTAGTGAATCCTTAGCATAATCCACATGTAACACAGAAACTCATTTATAGGAAGAAGGGAAAGAGTGAAAAGAGACAGGATATTTTTGGTTACAATTTGTGGTGAGGAGGGTCCCAGTCTAAGGTTTGCCCCATAGAGCTCTAGCTAAAAGGGGCAAACAAAACAAAAAAATCAAATCAAAAACATTTTTAAAAATTCACCCCATTGGTTCCTGTTTTATTGCTAAGTCATATCATAAAGCAACATTTTTTATACATATTAAAATTGCACCTATATAAGTCATAAAATGAAGATTTTTATACTCACCTCTCGCATTTTATATATTCCTCTTTAGTATTTGCGTAATCTAGCTCTGTAATATGATTAGGAGAAATTTGTAAGATTCCTCCAATGATCAGGTCGGCAGGCTCTGCGACATTATTTAATTCTCCAATGAAATCTAGGTAGCACCCAATGTCCATAGGATCCTGTCTAGTAATGAGAGTAAGGATTATATATATTACATATTATATTGTTCCAAAAACATAAATATCTATGTGATGTAAAATGTAAAAGAAGAGATGCCCCAATATCTGACAGGTGAAGGCTCCCCCAATATCTGACAGGTGAAGGCTCCCCCAATATCTGACAGGTGAAGGCTCCCCCAATATCTGACAGGTGAAGGCTCCTCCAATATCTGACAGGTGAAGGCTCCCCCAATATCTGACAGGTGAAGGCTCCCCCAATATCTGACAGGTGAAGGCTCCCCCAATATCTAACAGGTGAAGGCTCCTCCAATATCTGACAGGTGAAGGCTCCTCCAATATCTGACAGGTGAAGGCTCCCCCAAAATCTGACAGGTGAAGGCTCCCCCAATATCTGACAGGTGAAGGCTCCCCCAATATCTGACAGGTGAAGGCTCCCCCAATATCTGACAGGTGAAGGCTCCCCCAATATCTGACAGGTGAAGGCTCCCCCAATATCTGACAAGTGAAGGTTCCTCCAATATCTAATAGGTGAAGGCTCCCCCAATATCTGACAGGTGAAGGCTCCCCCAATATCTGACAGGTGAAGGCTCCCCCAATATCTGACAGGTGAAGGCTCCCCCAATATCTGACAGGTGAAGGCTCCCCCAATATCTGACAGGTGAAGGCTCCCCCAATATCTGACAGGTGAAGGCTCCCCCAATATCTGACAGGTGAAGGCTCCCCCAATATCTGACAGGTGAAGGCTCCCACAATATCTGACAGGTGAAGGCTCCCCCAATTTCTGACAGGTGAAGGCTCCCCCAATATCTGACAGGTGAAGGCTCCCCCAATATCTGACAGGTGAAGGCTCCCCCAATATCTGACAGGTGAAGGCTCCCCCAATATCTGACAGGTGAAGGCTCCTCCAATATCGGACAGGTGAAGGCTCCTCCAATATCTGACAGGTGAAGGCTCCCCCAATATCTGACAGGTGAAGACTCCCCCAATATCTGACAGGTGAAGGCTCCTCCAATATCTGACAGGTGAAGGCTCCCCCAATATCTGACAGGTGAAGACTCCTCCAATATCTGACAGGTGAAGGCTCCTCCAATATCTGACAGGTGAAGGCTCCTCCAATATCTGACAGGTGAAGGCTCCCCCAATATCTGACAGGTGAAGGCTCCCCCAATATCTGACAGGTGAAGGCTCCCCCAATATCTGACAGGTGAAGGCTCCCCCAATTTCTGACAGGTGAAGGCTCCCCCAATATCTGACAGGTGAAGGCTCCCCCAATATCTGACAGGTGAAGGCTCCTTCAATATCTGACAGGTGAAGGCTCCCCCAATATCTGACAGGTGAAGGCTCCTCCAGGGCTGTTTCGATGACATCCATAGAAGTGGATGGGGAGAGTCACGCACATGTGCAGATGGATTTCTATTCATTTCCCCCCTATATATGAAGGTCTGTCGGACAGAGGTCCTGATAAATAGACTCATGTCCCACCTCTGGGCACTTTATCAGATATTTCTTCATTTTATTTTTCAAATATTTGGTGACTTTTTTTAATGTTATCTGTATTTAAGGATAACCCTGACATCTCGTAGTTTTCACTCTGAACAGTCTGATAATAGACTAACCCTTCCTGTTCCGTGGAAATCACTTGTCAGCAGTCATGTTATCAGCACAGGGCTGACGTCATGTACCCAAGGCCACTGCTGAGACCTGTGATTGGGCCTCCTAGATCACATGAGGTGTGCCCGTGTCATACCGATGCAGAGTCCTGGATTCTGAGGGGGCCCCAAAGGTCTCCCTGCTACTTAAAATATTCCGCCATCTACAAGGGAAGTCTTAAAATCATTCAACTTTATTGATAGAATAATTATTAATAATTCATATTGATTAATATTAAGGGCCTTAAGAAAATCGCTGAATTGATCCTTGGTACCACCCCAGAGGATCAACACATCATCTATATAGCTAATCCACATCAGGATTAGAGAAGACCAGCACTCCATGTCATCTGTGAAGACCACCTTCTTTTTCCACCATCCCAGGAACATGTTGTTGAATGGCTGTGTGCATTCCCTTTGCAACCAGAGAATCAGTGGGAACAGTTGCAGTTTCTGTTCTGCTTGGAGCAGCTATAAAAAAGCTAAGTATAAACCGAGTGTGGGAGCTTGCGAGTGTGGTTTGTTCCTAAGTGTGGTTTGGTCTAAGTGTGACTTAAGATTAAGTGACTTTAGATTCAGGGACTTTACACGGAAAACCCTTTCAGTCTTTATTTGAATTTGTGTGTTTTGCTGTAGTAATCCCCATCAGGTAAGATGAGCTCCATATTTACCAATGCTGTCCAGTGTGCATCTTACAACATGTATGTTCTGCTTGAGCAGCCGCTTGAGGGGGCATACTGTTGTGAAAGGTGCAAGCACATTGCACATTTGGAAGCCCAGATCATGGATCTAAATGGGCAAATTGAAACACTGCGATCCATTGGTAACTTGGAAAGGAGTTTGATGCTCACAGAGCAGCATCTCATTGGGGCAAGTGCAGATGGGGATGGTAGCATGGAGGTGCAGGAACTTGAGGTAGCTAGCTGGGTGATAGTTAGAAAGCAGCGGTAGAGGGAAGAGTGCCAGGGAGGTTAGTCCTGAACTGGCACACCCCAACAAGTTTGCTAAATTGGCAGATGAGGGGGATGTTAGTACAGGGGTAACAAGCCAGGGGAATGTGTGCTCCAGTAAGAAGGGGGATAGGAGCGCAGAGAAGAGTAGACAGGTGCTGGTAGTGGGAGATTCAATTATTAGGGGAACAGATAGGGCAATCTGTCACAAAGACCGGGATCGTCGTATGGTGTGTTGCCTTCCTGGCACTCGAGTTCGACATATTGCGGATGGGGTTGACAGATTACTGGGTGTGGCTGGTGTGGATCCAGCGGTCATGGTGCACGTTGGCACAAATGACAAAGTTAGCGGTAGGTGGAAGGTCCTTAAAAATGATTTCAGAGATTCAGGGAGCAAGTTGAAGACAAGGACCTCCAGGGCAGTATTCTCAGAAATACTGCCTGTTCCACAAGCCACACAGGAAAGGCAGCAGGAGATTAGGGAGGTAAACAAGTGGCTCAAGAGTTGGTGTAGGAAGGAGGGGTTTGGGTTCCTGGAGAACTGGGCCGACTTTGCTGTGGGCTACAGGTTCTATGCTAGGGACGGGCTGCATCTCAATGGGGAGGGGGCAGCTGTGCTGGGGGAGAAGATGGCTATACGGTTGGAGGAGTGTTTAAACTAGGTACTGGGGGGGAGGGTAACAGATGTAGAGGGCAAGATAGTGTAGAAATGGAAAGAGGGCTAGATACTGTAATTGGGGGTGGAGCGGGGGGTCGGGTTAGAGCAATCAGTAGGCAGTGGAAGAGCAGGGAAGATAAATCTATGAAATATATGTATACGAATGCCCAAAGCCTCACTAAGAAGATGGAGGAACTAGAAGTGATGATGTTGGAAGAAAATTATGACATGGGTAAGTGAGACATGGCTGGACTCTAGCTATGATTGGGCTATAAATATACAAGGGTACAGCATGTTTAGAAAGGAGCGTACAAATAAGAAAGGGGGAGGGGTTTGCTTATACGTAAAATCCGGCCTTAAGCCAGTCCTGCGTGAGGACATCTGGGAGGAAAATGAAGATGTGGAGTCCTTATGGGTGGAGATTAAGGGAGGTGTAAGAGAGTGAAACAGCCCCTGTGTAGTGAATGTGCTTGTTTCAACTGAGTTGGTGTTTTCATAATCTGACATTTTGTTGTTTGACCACAAGAGGTCGCTGTTGCAAGATAACAAGTAAAAGGAAAAAGGCTGTATGCCCCTGGAAGATTGATGTGGAGACCCTGATCGTTGTAGGAGGGTTCTAGGAGCCATTTTGAGTCAGAGTGTGCTGGAATTTGAAGGAGAAGAGAGAGCTGTGGAGACATCTCTGTGCGGAGAGGGTCCTTGGAGGGAGAAGCTACAGCAAGAATAGCTGAGAATTCAAGACTTTCAGAGTTTGTCCAGACACCATCCTAAGGAGAAGATTACTGTCAGAGACTTGGCTGAGAAGTGAGACTGTCAGTGAGACCGCATGCTGTCCGAGGAGCTCCTCTTCACCCTGATGCTAACAGAGACTAAAAGGTACCCAACAGAAGTAAGCGTGCACGCACCACACGGCAAGTTTGGCGCCAAATTGCTTGGGACTGAGTAAAAGCCTGTAGTTAGTTAGTTAGCTATAATCATCACCCCAGGCTGCAATACTGGTGAACTATCTACCTGTCTGGTAAAAGGACTAAGTCACAGAGGATTTCTACAGAGTTATATCTCCCAGAGAGGGACTTGTAAGGAAGTCTGGGAGCAACATTTAGTTTAACTTTACACTCTTTGGCTTGCAAGCTAACTAACCATTATACTTGCTTAGTTGTACTTGGTTTGGGGGGGGGGGGGATTTAGTAGTATTGTGACACTGCATGCTGTTCATCCGTAAGGAGTGAGATCTGAAGAAGGGGTAGGGTGTCCTCTGATACTCTAAAAACCCCGAAACGCATCATCCTTCCAAAATAAAATAAAATACTTACCTTTTTAACCGTAACTCGAGTGAGCGCGTTCACTTACCTATATTGGTAAATCCAATATCCAAGCATTGTGATAAGTTTGTAAGCTTTGGTGTTACACCGCCGATGCCTGTGTCACACACACTGAATTGTTCCTGTGTAATAGGGTAATAACAGGTAACAGGCAGCTGCATAGGCGCAGCCTGCAGGTAGGTAAAAGCTTGGAGTATATTGAAGGCCACATTAGTGGGCACCGTGCTGTATAACACCAGGGTCCCAGCCTCTAGGCTGTGTAAATGTAATACCTGGGAGTCTTCTTTTGGACAAAAGAGGTTATCTAAACTAAGTAAAATCCTATCTTGGTTAAATTGAATTGGACTCCCTTCCTTTGTTTGTGACTTCGCTGTATCCTGGGGAGCCCACCTCGGTACACGGCTTACAGAGGAACAAAAAATAATAAAATACTGATAGGGGTTTGTTATAAATCTCCAAATATAACGGTATAAGCTGAAAATAAACTAATAATTCAAATAGATGAGGCCGCAAACAGAATAAAGTCATTATTATGGGGGATTTCACTGACCCAGATATCAACTGGGAGGCAGAAACCTGCAGATCCAACAAACGGAACAGGTTCTTGTCAGTAATAAAAGACAATGACCTATCGCAACTAGTGCAGGACCCAACAAGAGGCGAGGCATGTCTAGAGCTAACTGTAACAAATGAACCTGACACACTGTCACAAGTGGAGGTTGGGGGACATCTGGATAATAGTGACCATAACAGAATAAGTTTTCTTGTACACATTAAGAAGACGTTCATTAGAGGGGGTACAAAAACACTAAACTTCAGGAAGGCCAATGGTCACCAGCTGAGAGAGGAGCCTAGCAGCATAAACTGGGACAATGTCCTCAACGTGACGGGAACACAAACTAAATGGGACATCTCTAAAAATATACTAAATAAGAGCACTAGAAAACACATACCCTATGGGAATAAGCGGGCCAGAAATCATAGAAAACCAATATGGCTTACTAAAACAGTACAGAATGCAATGAGGGGTAAAAAGGAAGCATTTATAGGACTAAAACAAGAAAGGAGCGACACAGCATTAAAAAACTATAAGGAGAAAAATAACCCGTGCAAAAGACAAATAAAGGAGGCGAAGATTGAGGCTGAGAGAAAAATTGCCAAGGAAAGTAAAAGTAATCCAAAATTATTCTACAATTACATAAATAATAAGAATAAAAACTGACAATGTGGGCACTCTCAAAAATAATCTGGGTGTAATGGTGGAGGAGGATGAGGAAAAAGCACAAGTATTAAATGCCTTCTTCTCTACAGTGTTTACACAAGAAAATCCATTGGCCAACAACATGATTAGGGGTAATGTAAACTCTCAAATCGCCCGGTCCAGATGGAATACACCCCCGAGTTCTGAGGGAATTAAGCATGGTCATAGATAGACCATTGTATCTAATATTTAAGGATTCAGTAATGACTGGGTCTGTTCCACAGGATTGGCGAATAGCAAATGTGGTGCCAATTTTCAAAAAGGGGTGTGAAAGGGAACCTGGAAACTATAGGCCAGTAATTTTAACTTCAGTGGTGGCAAATCATCATGGGTTGATGAGGAATCGGTCCTGTCAGACTAATCTGATCAGCTTCTATTAGGAGGTCAGTTCAAGACTGGACATGGGTAATGCAGTAGAAGTGGTGTATCTGGACATGGTTAATGCAGTAGACGTGGTGTATCTGGACATAGTTAATGCAGTAGACGTGGTGTATCTGGACATGGGTAATGCAGTAGACGTGGTGTATCTGGACATGGGTGATGCAGTGGACGTGGTGTATCTGGACATGGGTAATGCAGTAGACGTGGTGTATCTGGACATGGGTAATGCAGTAGACGTGGTGTATCTGGACATGTGTGATGCAGTGGATGTGGTGTATCTGGACATGGTAATGCAGTTGACGTGGTATATCTGGACATAGTTAATGCAGTAGACATGGTGTATCTGGACATGGGTAATGCAGTAGACGTGGTGTATCTGGACATAGTTAATGCAGTAGACGTGGTGTATCTGGACATGGGTAATGCAGTAGACGTGGTGTATCTGGACATGGGTGATGCAGTGGACGTGGTGTATCTGGACATGGGTAATGCAGTAGACGTGGGGTATCTGGACATGGGTGATGCAGTGGATGTGGTGTATCTGGACATGGGTAATGCAGTGGACGTGGTATATCTGGACATAGTTAATGCAGTAGACGTGGTGTATCTGGACATAGGTAATGCAGTGGATGTGGTGTATCTGGACATGGGTAATGCAGTAGACGTGGTGTATCTGGACATGGGTAATGCAGTAGACGTGGTGTATCTGGACATGGGTGATGGTATTTGCATGAGAAGGTGTGTCCAAAATTTTGGTCTGTACTGTACATGAACTTTGTTCCCTGGTTAGACCAGAAGTATGCTATATTAGAGGACTCTAACCCAATCAAAAATCAGCCGTAGATTTCTATCTTAGAGCCGCAGACCTGAATAGCACGGGACTCTGACTGAGACCTATCCCTATATAAAACAATCCCTATAAAACACCCTGGTAAGGGATAGAGGGAGATGCAGCAATGAAGGAATTATCTCATAGTCCACATGCATGTATCATGTAAAGTGCATACAATCATCAAGGGATCTTTGTCAATACAACATAGTACAAACATGCCAATAGACTCACGTACTATGACCTGGGCTAACACTGGTCACATGTAATAGTCCCAGACTCATCCATCACTCATTCAGTTGTCGCATAATGTAAGTAATAACCATTTACAGGTGTCACAATGTGGAGACGGCAAAAAACAACATTAAGGTTTAGAATTTTTGTATCAATGTAATAATCTGCAGAATATGTAAATGAGGAGCCGTATAGTGAAGACAGTGAGAAGTAAACCAGTAAGAAGACGCTGCCGCTGTCATTTCTATCCGATCCCGCACCGTTCTGCCATTTCCCCGCACATTGCACAGAATAGTAAACGCTTCATTATTAGACTTGGATTTCTATCAGGCAATTTATCTTTCTACAGAAAATTCTACAGGAAAACGTGTGAGACACAGAACAATCCCCAGAACTGAGTAGTGTCATGTCCAGATACACGAGAGAGACTCAGACTCCTCCAGAGTTACCAGAACCGGCCCCGAATATTCTGTAGAGTCTGATCTGGAAGGATTTCTCCAGCACAAAACTATTAGAGTTACGTTACAGTCAGGGGTGAACCTGCCTCTTTCGCCGCCAGAGGCGAACTACAGAAAGCCGCCTTCTCCCCCCCGGGAGGAGGGAGCGGAGCGAAGGGGACGTGGTGGAGTGAAGGGGCGGGGCTTAGCACCATTCGCAGGCAGAGAGCAGGCACGGAGAAGACCTGCTCTCTGCCTGAGCGTGAGGGGAGGCCACTGGAGCAGCGCTGCTCCAGTGGCCTCCCCAATCCACCGCTCAGTGCTAAGTCAGTCCAGGACAGCTTGTCCTGGACTGGCTTAGGTAAGAAAAAATGCCGCCCTCCCTGGGGCCCTGACATAGCGCCGCCTGAAGCGCTCGTGGGAGGTGCGGCGCTGGTTACAGTCTAGATCTGTACAGCCCAGAGATCAGAGGTAAGGAGACACATCCAGAGTGGGAGCGGATACACAACCTCACACTACACATATATACACAACCTCACATTACACACATATATACTGTACATACACAACCTCACACTACACATATATACTGTACATACACAACCTCACACTACACATATATACTGTACATGCACAACATCACACTACACACATATATACTGTACATACACAACCTCACACTACACACATATATACTGTACATACACAACCTCACACTACACACATATATACTGTACATACACAACCTCACACTACACACATATATACTGTACATACACAACCTCACACTACACACATATACTGTATACTGTACATACACAACCTCACACTACACACATATATACTGTACATACACAACCTCACACTACACACATATATACTGTACATACACAACCTCACACTACACACATATATACTGTACATACACAACCTCACACTACACACATATATACTGTACATACACAACCTCACACTACACACATATATACTGTACATACACAACCTCACACTACACACATATATACTGTACATACACAACCTCACACTACACACATATATACTGTACATACACAACCTCACACTATACACATATATACTGTACATACACAACCTCACACTACACACATATATACTGTATATACACAACCTCACACTACACACATATATACTGTACATACACAACCTCACACTACACACATATATACTGTACATACACAACCTCACACTACACACATATATACTGTACATACACAACCTACACTACACACATACATACTGTACATACACAACCTCACACTACACATATATACTGTACATACACAACCTCACACTACACACATATATACTGTACATACACAACCTCACACTACACACATATATACTGTACATACACAACCTCACACTACACACATATATACTGTACATACACAACCTCACACTACATATATATACTGTACATACACAACCTCACACTACACACATATATACTGTACATACACAACCTCACACTACACACATATATACTGTACATACACAAACTCACACTACACACATATATACTGTACATACACAACCTACACTACACACATATACACTGTACATACAAAACCTCACACTACACATATATACTGTACATACACAACCTCACACTACACACATATATACTGTACATACACAACCTCACACTACACATATATATATACTGTACATACACAACCTCACACTACACACATATATACTGTACATACACAACCTCACACTACACACATATATACTGTATATACACAACCACACACTACACACATATATACTGTACATACACAACCTCACACTACACACATATATACCGTACATACACAACCTCACACTACACACATATATACCGTACATACACAACCTCACACTACACACATATATACCGTACATACACAACCTCACACTACACACATATATACCGTACATACACAACCTCACACTACACACATATACTGTATACTGTACATACACAACCTCACACTACACACATATATACTGTATATACACAACCTCACACTACACACATATTTACTGTACATACACAACCTCACACTACACACATATATACTGTACATACACAACCTCACACTACACACATATACTGTATACTGTACATACACAACCTCACACTACACACATATATACTGTACATACACAACCTCACACTACACATATATACTGTACATACACAACCTCACACTACACACATATATACTGTACATACACAACCTCACACTACACACATATATACTGTACATACACAACCTCACACTACACATATATATATACTGTACATACACAACCTCACACTACACACATAGAAACTGTACATACACAACCTCACACTACACACATATATATATATATATATATATATATATATATATATATATATATACTGTACATACACAACCTCACACTATACACATATATACTGTATATACACAACCTCACACTACACACATATATACTGTACATACACAACCTCACACTACACACATATATACTGTACATACACAACCTCACATTACACACATATATACTGTATATACACAACCTCACACATATATACTGTACATACACAACCTCACACTACACACATATACTGTATACTGTACATACACAACCTCACACTACACACATATATACTGTACATACACAACCTCACACTACACACATATATACTGTACATACACAACCTCACACTACACACATATATACTGTACATACACAACCTCACACTACACATATATACTGTACATACACAACCTCACACTACACATATATATACCGTACATACACAACCTCACACTACACACATATATACTGTACATACACAACCTCACACTACACACATATATACTGTACATACACAACCTCACACTACACATATATACTGTACATACACAACCTCACACTACACACATATATACTGTACATACACAACCTCACACTACACACATATATACTGTACATACACAACCTCACACTACACATATATATACTGTACATACACAACCTCACACTACACACATATATACTGTACATACACAACCTCACACTACACACATATATACTGTACATACACAACCTCACACTACACATATATATACTGTACATACACAACCTCACACTACACACACATATACTGTACATACACAGCCTCACATTACACACATATAACACTGTACATACACAACCTCACACTACACATATATACTGTATATACACAACTTCACACTACACACATATATACTGCACATACACAACCACACACTACACACATATATACTGTACATAAACAACCTCACACTACACACATATATACTGTACATACACAACCTCACACTACACACATATATACTGTACATACACAACCTCACACTACACACATATATACTGTACATACACAACCTCACACTACACACATATATACTGTACATACATAACCTCACACTACACACATATATACTGTACATACACAACCTCACACTACACACATATACTGTATACTGTACATACACAACCTCACACTACACACATATATACTGTACATACACAACCTCACACTACACATATATACTGTACATACACAACATCACACTACACACATATATACTGTACATACACAACCTCACACTACACACATATATACTGTACATACACAACCTCACACTACACACATATATACTGTACATACACAACCTCACACTACACACATATATACCGTACATACACAACCTCACACTACACACATATATACCGTACATACACAACCTCACACTACACACATATATACTGTACATACACAACCTACACTACACACATATATACTGTACATACACAACCTCACACTACACATATATACTGTACATACACAACTTCACACTACACACATATATACTGTACATACACAACCTCACACTACACACATATATACTGTACATACACAACCTCACACTACACATATATATACTGTACATACACAACCTCACACTACACACATATATACTGTACATACACAACCTCACACTACACATATATACTGTACATACACAACCTCACACTACACACATATATACTGTACATACACAACCTCACACTACACACATATATACTGTACATACACAACCTACACTACACACATATATACTGTACATACACAACCTCACACTACACATATATACTGTACATACACAACTTCACACTACACACATATATACTGTACATACACAACCTCACACTACACACATATATACTGTACATACACAACCTCACACTACACACATATACTGTATACTGTACATACACAACCTCACACTACACACATATATACTGTACATACACAACCTCACACTACACATATATACTGTACATACACAACCTCACACTACACACATATATACTGTACATACACAACCTCACACTACACACATATATACTGTACATACACAACCTCACACTACACACATATATACTGTACATACACAACCTCACACTACACACATATATACTGTACATACACAACCTCACACTACACACATACATATATATATATATATATATATATATATATATATATATATACTGTACATACACAACCTCACACTACACACATATATACTGTACATACACAACCTCACACTGCACACATATATACTGTATATACACAACCTCACACTACACACATATATACTGTACATACACAACCTCACACTACACACACATATACAGTACATACACAACCTCACACTACACACATATATACTGTACATACACAACCTCACACTACACACATATATACTGTACATACACAACCTCACACTACACACATATATACTGTACATACACAACCTCACACTACACACATATATACTGTACATACACAACCTCACACTACACACATATATACCGTACATACACAACCTCACACTACACTCATATATACTGTACATACACAACCTCACACTACACATATATATATACTGTACATACACAACCTCACACTACACACATATATACTGTACATACACAACCTCACACTACACACATATATACTGTACATACACAACCTCACACTACACATATATATATACTGTACATACACAACCTCACACTACACACATATATACTGTACATACACAACCTCACACTACACATATATATATATATATATATACTGTACATACACAACCTCACACTACACACATAGAAACTGTACATACACAACCTCACACTACACACATATATACTGTACATACACAACCTCACACTACACACATACATATATATATATATATATATATATATATATATATATACTGTACATACACAACCTCACACTACACACATATATACTGTACATACACAACCTCACACTGCACACATATATACTGTATATACACAACCTCACACTACACACATATATACTGTACATACACAACCTCACACTACACACACATATACAGTACATACACAACCTCACACTACACACATATATACTGTACATACACAACCTCACACTACACACATATATACTGTACATACACAACCTCACACTACACACATATATACTGTACATACACAACCTCACACTACACACATATATACTGTACATACACAACCTCACACTACACACATATATACTGTACATACACAACCTCACACTACACACATATATACTGTACATACACAACCTCACACTACACACATATATACTGTACATACACAACCTCACACTACACACATATATACTGTACATACACAACCTCACACTACACACATATATACTGTACATACACAACCTCACACTACACACATATATACTGTACATACACAATCTCACACTACACACATATATACTGTACATACACAACCTACACTACACACATACATACTGTACATACACAACCTCACACTACACATATATACTGTACATACACAACCTCACACTACACACATATATACTGTACATACACAACCTCACACTACACACATATATACTGTACATACACAACCTCACACTACACACATATATACTGTACATACACAACCTCACACTACATATATATACTGTACATACACAACCTCACACTACACACATATATACTGTACATACACAACCTCACACTACACACATATATACCGTACATACACAAACTCACACTACAGACATATATACTGTACATACACAACCTACACTACACACATATACACTGTACATACACAACCTCACACTACACATATATACTGTACATACACAACCTCACACTACACACATATATACTGTACATACACAACCTCACACTACACATATATATATACTGTACATACACAACCTCACACTACACACATATATACTGTACATACACAACCTCACACTACACACATATATACTGTACATACACAACCTCACACTACACACATATATACCGTACATACACAACCTCACACTACACACATATATACCGTACATACACAACCTCACACTACACACATATATACCGTACATACACAACCTCACACTACACACATATACTGTATACTGTACATACACAACCTCACACTACACACATATATACTGTATATACACAACCTCACACTACACACATATTTACTGTACATACACATCCTCACACTACACACATATATACTGTACATACACAACCTCACACTACACACATATACTGTATACTGTACATACACAACCTCACACTACACACATATATACTGTACATACACAACCTCACACTACACATATATACTGTACATACACAACCTCACACTACACACATATATACTGTACATACACAACCTCACACTACACACATATATACTGTACATACACAACCTCACACTACACACATATATACGGTACATACACAACCTCACACTACACACATATATACGGTACATACACAACCTCACACTACACACATATATACCGTACATACACAACCTCACACTACACACATATATACCGTACATACACAACCTCACACTACACACATATATACTGTACATACACAACCTCACACTACACATATATATATATACTGTACATACACAACCTCACACTACACACATATATACTGTACATACACAACCTCACACTACACATATATATATACTGTACATACACAACCTCACACTACACACATAGAAACTGTACATACACAACCTCACACTACACACACATATATATATATATATATATATATATATATATATATATATATATATACTGTACATACACAACCTCACACTATACACATATATACTGTATATACACAACCTCACACTACACACATATATACTGTACATACACAACCTCACACTACACACATATATACTGTACATACACAACCTCACACTACACACATATATACTGTACATACACAACCTCACACTACACACATATACTGTATACTGTACATACACAACCTCACACTACACACATATATACTGTACATACACAACCTCACACTACACACATATATACTGTACATACACAACCTCACACTACACACATATATACTGTACATACACAACCTCACACTACACACATATATACTGTACATACACAACCTCACACTACACACATATATACTGTACATACACAACCTCACACTACACACATATATACTGTACATACACAACCTCACACTACACACATATATACTGTACATACACAACCTCACACTACACACATATATACTGTACATACACAACCTCACACTACACACATATATACTGTACATACACAACCTCACACTACACACATATATACTGTACATACACAACCTACACTACACACATACATACTGTACATACACAACCTCACACTACACATATATACTGTACATACACAACCTCACACTACACACATATATACTGTACATACACAACCTCACACTACACACATATATACTGTACATACACAACCTCACACTACACACATATATACTGTACATACACAACCTCACACTACATATATATACTGTACATACACAACCTCACACTACACACATATATACTGTACATACACAACCTCACACTACACACATATATACTGTACATACACAAACTCACACTACACACATATATACTGAACATACACAACCTACACTACACACATATACACTGTACATACAAAACCTCACACTACACATATATACTGTACATACACAACCTCACACTACACACATATATACTGTACATACACAACCTCACACTACACATATATATATACTGTACATACACAACCTCACACTACACACATATATACTGTACATACACAACCTCACACTACACACATATATACTGTATATACACAACCACACACTACACACATATATACTGTACATACACAACCTCACACTACACACATATATACCGTACATACACAACCTCACACTACACACATATATACCGTACATACACAACCTCACACTACACACATATATACCGTACATACACAACCTCACACTACACACATATACTGTATACTGTACATACACAACCTCACACTACACACATATATACTGTATATACACAACCTCACACTACACACATATTTACTGTACATACACAACCTCACACTACACACATATATACTGTACATACACAACCTCACACTACACACATATACTGTATACTGTACATACACAACCTCACACTACACACATATATACTGTACATACACAACCTCACACTACACATATATACTGTACATACACAACCTCACACTACACACATATATACTGTACATACACAACCTCACACTACACACATATATACTGTACATACACAACCTCACACTACACACATATATACTGTACATACACAACCTCACACTACACACATATATACCGTACATACACAACCTCACACTACACACATATATACCGTACATACACAACCTCACACTACACACATATATACCGTACATACACAACCTCACACTACACACATATATACTGTACATACACAACCTCACACTACACATATATATATATATATATATACTGTACATACACAACCTCACACTACACACATATATACTGTACATACACAACCTCACACTACACATATATATATACTGTACATACACAACCTCACACTACACACATAGAAACTGTACATACACAACCTCACACTACACACATATATATATATATATATATATATATATATATATATATACTGTACATACACAACCTCACACTATACACATATATACTGTATATACACAACCTCACACTACACACATATATACTGTACATACACAACCTCACACTACACACATATATACTGTACATACACAACCTCACATTACACACATATATACTGTATATACACAACCTCACACATATATACTGTACATATACAACCTCACACTACACACATATACTGTATACTGTACATACACAACCTCACACTACACACATATATACTGTACATACACAACCTCACACTACACACATATATACTGTACATACACAACCTCACACTACACACATATATACTGTACATACACAACCTCACACTACACATATATACTGTACATACACAACCTCACACTACACATATATATACCGTACATACACAACCTCACACTACACACATATATACTGTACATACACAACCTCACACTACACACATATATACTGTACATACACAACCTCACACTACACATATATACTGTACATACACAACCTCACACTACACACATATATACTGTACATACACAACCTCACACTACACACATATATACTGTACATACACAACCTCACACTACACATATATATACTGTACATACACAACCTCACACTACACACATATATACTGTACATACACAACCTCACACTACACACATATATACTGTACATACACAACCTCACACTACACATATATATACTGTACATACACAACCTCACACTACACACACATATACTGTACATACACAGCCTCACATTACACACATATAACACTGTACATACACAACCTCACACTACACATATATACTGTATATACACAACTTCACACTACACACATATATACTGCACATACACAACCACACACTACACACATATATACTGTACATAAACAACCTCACACTACACACATATATACTGTACATACACAACCTCACACTACACACATATATACTGTACATACACAACCTCACACTACACACATATATACTGTACATACACAACCTCACACTACACACATATATACTGTACATACATAACCTCACACTACACACATATATACTGTACATACACAACCTCACACTACACACATATACTGTATACTGTACATACACAACCTCACACTACACACATATATACTGTACATACACAACCTCACACTACACATATATACTGTACATACACAACATCACACTACACACATATATACTGTACATACACAACCTCACACTACACACATATATACTGTACATACACAACCTCACACTACACACATATATACTGTACATACACAACCTCACACTACACACATATATACCGTACATACACAACCTCACACTACACACATATATACCGTACATACACAACCTCACACTACACACATATATACTGTACATACACAACCTACACTACACACATATATACTGTACATACACAACCTCACACTACACATATATACTGTACATACACAACTTCACACTACACACATATATACTGTACATACACAACCTCACACTACACACATATATACTGTACATACACAACCTCACACTACACATATATATACTGTACATACACAACCTCACACTACACACATATATACTGTACATACACAACCTCACACTACACATATATACTGTACATACACAACCTCACACTACACACATATATACTGTACATACACAACCTCACACTACACACATATATACTGTACATACACAACCTACACTACACACATATATACTGTACATACACAACCTCACACTACACATATATACTGTACATACACAACTTCACACTACACACATATATACTGTACATACACAACCTCACACTACACACATATATACTGTACATACACAACCTCACACTACACACATATACTGTATACTGTACATACACAACCTCACACTACACACATATATACTGTACATACACAACCTCACACTACACATATATACTGTACATACACAACCTCACACTACACACATATATACTGTACATACACAACCTCACACTACACACATATATACTGTACATACACAACCTCACACTACACACATATATACTGTACATACACAACCTCACACTACACACATATATACCGTACATACACAACCTCACACTACACACATATATACCGTACATACACAACCTCACACTACACACATATATACCGTACATACACAACCTCACACTACACTCATATATACTGTACATACACAACCTCACACTACACATATATATATACTGTACATACACAACCTCACACTACACACATATATACTGTACATACACAACCTCACACTACACATATATATATATATATATATACTGTACATACACAACCTCACACTACACACATAGAAACTGTACATACACAACCTCACACTACACACATATATACTGTACATACACAACCTCACACTACACACATACATATATATATATATATATATATATATATATATATATATACTGTACATACACAACCTCACACTACACACATATATACTGTACATACACAACCTCACACTGCACACATATATACTGTATATACACAACCTCACACTACACACATATATACTGTACATACACAACCTCACACTACACACACATATACAGTACATACACAACCTCACACTACACACATATATACTGTACATACACAACCTCACACTACACACATATATACTGTACATACACAACCTCACACTACACACATATACTGTATACTGTACATACACAACCTCACACTACACACATATATACTGTACATACACAACCTCACACTACACACATATATACTGTACATACACAACCTCACACTACACACATATATACTGTACATACACAACCTCACACTACACACATATATACTGTACATACACAACCTCACACTACACACATATATACTGTACATACACAACCTCACACTACACACATATATACTGTACATACACAACCTCACACTACACACATATATACTGTACATACACAACCTCACACTACACACATATATACTGTACATACACAACCTCACACTACACACATATATACTGTACATACACAACCTCACACTACACACATATATACTGTACATACACAACCTACACTACACACATACATACTGTACATACACAACCTCACACTACACATATATACTGTACATACACAACCTCACACTACACACATATATACTGTACATACACAACCTCACACTACACACATATATACTGTACATACACAACCTCACACTACACACATATATACTGTACATACACAACCTCACACTACATATATATACTGTACATACACAACCTCACACTACACACATATATACTGTACATACACAACCTCACACTACACACATATATACCGTACATACACAAACTCACACTACAGACATATATACTGTACATACACAACCTACACTACACACATATACACTGTACATACACAACCTCACACTACACATATATACTGTACATACACAACCTCACACTACACACATATATACTGTACATACACAACCTCACACTACACATATATATATACTGTACATACACAACCTCACACTACACACATATATACTGTACATACACAACCTCACACTACACACATATATACTGTACATACACAACCTCACACTACACACATATATACCGTACATACACAACCTCACACTACACACATATATACCGTACATACACAACCTCACACTACACACATATATACCGTACATACACAACCTCACACTACACACATATACTGTATACTGTACATACACAACCTCACACTACACACATATATACTGTATATACACAACCTCACACTACACACATATTTACTGTACATACACATCCTCACACTACACACATATATACTGTACATACACAACCTCACACTACACACATATACTGTATACTGTACATACACAACCTCACACTACACACATATATACTGTACATACACAACCTCACACTACACATATATACTGTACATACACAACCTCACACTACACACATATATACTGTACATACACAACCTCACACTACACACATATATACTGTACATACACAACCTCACACTACACACATATATACGGTACATACACAACCTCACACTACACACATATATACCGTACATACACAACCTCACACTACACACATATATACCGTACATACACAACCTCACACTACACACATATATACCGTACATACACAACCTCACACTACACACATATATACTGTACATACACAACCTCACACTACACATATATATATATACTGTACATACACAACCTCACACTACACACATATATACTGTACATACACAACCTCACACTACACATATATATATACTGTACATACACAACCTCACACTACACACATAGAAACTGTACATACACAACCTCACACTACACACATATATATATATATATATATATATATATATATATATATATATATATATATACTGTACATACACAACCTCACACTATACACATATATACTGTATATACACAACCTCACACTACACACATATATACTGTACATACACAACCTCACACTACACACATATATACTGTACATACACAACCTCACATTACACACATATATACTGTATATACACAACCTCACACATATATACTATACATACACAACCTCACACTACACACATATACTGTATACTGTACATACACAACCTCACACTACACACATATATACTGTACATACACAACCTCACACTACACACATATATACTGTACATACACAACCTCACACTACACACATATATACTGTACATACACAACCTCACACTACACATATATACTGTACATACACAACCTCACACTACACATATATATACCGTACATACACAACCTCACACTACACACATATATACTGTACATACACAACCTACACTACACACATATATACTGTACATACACAACCTCACACTACACATATATACTGTACATACACAACCTCACACTACACACATATATACTGTACATACACAACCTCACACTACACACATATATACTGTACATACACAACCTCACACTACACATATATATACTGTACATACACAACCTCACACTACACACATATATACTGTACATACACAACCTCACACTACACACAAATATACT